>NC_048444.1:29211888-29511888 GCF_004353265.1 Vitis riparia
CTCCATCTGTAAAGATATATCTTTCCTAAGAAAGAATCTTACAGGAGCGACCAATTTACCCTCAAGCTCTGAATAGTTGCAAAAAAATTAAAATTTTTCCTTTTTTATTTTCTCAGAAATTTTTTTCATAGAAAATGATTTCCTCCGGATTTGTTGATGATGTACACTGTGAATCGCGGCCATTCGAATTCGTTTTCCAGAATTCCAAGAAATGTAGAAAGAAAACGAACATTGCCATCATGTATCTCTTTTCGAAAAATTGGGACCGACCCAATGGGTTGGGCCCAAATAATATTGGGTTTGTTTCTAATTGGGCCAGTTTGTAAATTCCTTGATCCGGCTTAAATCTTGAAATATAAAGAACCAGCATGGGGCAGACTAATAGCCTTCCTCAACAAGGCTTAGTTAATTTCTCTCTCGGAATTTGGATCGTGGATTCGGGTCCTCAGATCAATCCCCGAACTTTAAAATAAGAAAAAAAAAATTCTAACGTTTTAGCAAAAAAACAATATGCAATGCAATTATAATTGACAATTTCGTGGGTCCCATGTTGAATATTAAGTGTGGACTGGTTGTGCTGTTGCATTTCATTTTCCTCCGTGTTTGAGAAATCTAAGCAAAATGTGGCATATGAGAATCTTGTTGGGTTTAATACTTTTATAAACTTTAAAAATGTGACGTGGCTATTCTTTTTTCTGAATTTAATTTTCTAATTTCAAAAGTTAGGTGAGAAGTTTTTATTTGTATGAATCATCTAAACAATTAACATAACAATTTTAAAATAATAAAATACGAAGATAAGGAAATAAAATTAAATATTATGATTTTTAAGAAAAATATGTAGGAATTGTGAATGTATCTTGAGAAAAATGAGTATATTTGATTTAAGGTAAATTGTAACTATGACCTATTTCGAGTCTAAGATTTGATTTATATAGACCTTAAGATGCAATTGAGACATTCCTAAACCTCATTTGGTATTGTAAAACCTTGAGTACATCCGTTTAAAAAAAATAAATATATTTTTTTATAAAAAAAAAAAAACGTCTACATCCTTTAAATAAATTACGCACAATTGATTCAAATTTAATTATTTTTTCATTCATAAGAGACAAGATATAATATTTACTCCTTCAATCGACTTAATTTTGATATGGGAGTTCATTTAATAATCCTACTGACAACATCAACTTGCAATTGAACTATCATTTTTCAATGATTATCATTCTTAATTGAAAGGGATGCAAGATTTTATATTACAAGATTTATAATAATTTAATTCATTATCTTAATTCACAAGTAATCTGGCTTTTGACATTTTTGTCTATAGTAAAAAACAAGTCATTGTTTATACAGTATCCTTTAGCCTTAATCCGCTCTTTGGGGCAACTAACTGTCTTAACACCGCCCTCCGCATGGAATTCGACCACGTGGTGTCTCTTTATAACCAACTGGACCTTTACACTTAACGGCCCCCAAAAATGGAACAATAAAAGTCGAGACTTTTGATTCTCACATGTGCATGATCATTCTAGGTATCTATTGATTTCCTTACCAATCTTCATGTTTGTTTCATTTCATTATTAATAGAGACTCGTTTTTTAGGACTTAGAGGGGTGCTATGGTCTTTACCATATTTTCTCGATCTTCCCGATAAGTAACTTGACCCCCGAACCCTGATTTGATTTTTCACATACCACCTTTTCCAAATAAGGAGTTACACTTAGGGTTGTCTTTCTTATTTTGTTTACCCTTTTAAAATAAAATAAAAAAGTGGCGACTCCAAGTCAGTTTCTAATAATTAAATCATTTTTCAAATAAAAATCGAGCTCGCCATTGAGTGGAAGCGCATGAGAGGAAATACAGAGTCCATACCTAATCTAAATTAAAAAAATTTCAAAGAATAACTAGCGTGTTCAGAACTAACTAACGAATATAATATATTAATTAAATGTTAGAATTTTACCTGAAAAAAAAATATATGAACTTCAAACTTTAAAACTCTAATCCTTGAGCCTTACGATCTTCAATTCTCTAATTTTGGTTGATAGAGTTTTCTCAATGAAGAAGACATGAGGAAAATTTAATTTATACCTAGGATTTTTAATTGTAAAATGACTCTTTCACCCTTAATGAATTTAATTAATTATTTAATTACTTTATAAATTACTATTTTGCCCTTAGATTAAATTTTGGGACGTTACATTTTTAGTAATCAATTAAAAGAAATTTTTGCATTTAATCATAAAATAATTATAATTAATTTACTCTTTAAAATATTCTTTTAATATTTTTTTTCATATGATACTTTAAATTATATATATATATATGTTTAGTGCATAATATTTAATAAGGGGCAACCTTGCCCTTGTGGTAAGTGTAAGTAAGCTGAATCCTAGACCAAAAATGAAAAATGAAGCGGAAAGGAGAAAAGAGTGGAGAGAGAATGCCGGTTATGACATAATCTTCACCATTGTGATTTGTGAAGATGGAAGAGGAGGGGTGTCTAGAAAGGGCAAAGAGGCGTATGGAAATGTATTTGAGAGCAATGGTGGGCTGGCTGGTATGAAACAAAGGCTTGGTATGAAAGATTCACCCCCACACAACCCATCCTATGAAGTCAACCCCCAACCCCAAATTATTTTTTTTAAAAAAAAGAATTATTATTTATTATGCATGAGAGTACGTGAACCTATTAACATGGATGTACCACTCCTTTGAGAATGAGCATGTCTGTCCTTTTCTTCTTCTTCTTCTCCTCCTTTTTCAAATCTAGCCGTTCATCATCATCATATGCACCCATGGACCATGACCATCATGCATGCTCCTGGTAATTCACAACTCTCCATATGAAGGAGTCAAGCTCAAAGGAATATTCACCCACAACTGCTCCCGTTTGAAAATACTCAATTTGTTTTTTCTAGTCAATTTAAGAAATAATGATAAATGATAATAATAAATTGAAAAAATTCATAGCCTTCCCAGTAAGCACCATTCCATGGAAAAGATCATAACCAAAAAGTACCTTAGATTTGGAAATATTTTTCACTGAACTGTATTTTTTAAAATTAATTTTAAATTCACAGTACAATTATAAAAAATCCTTGGAAATTAGAGTAGAATGAAACGACCTAGTTTTGAGCAGAGAAGATTGATGCGGAAATTGGAAACAAATGAAACGACGGCGTTTTGAGATATTTTGATTTGACTTTATTGCTTCCATCCAACCACTCTAAATCTCTATAAATATACCCAGTATACCACACGGTATTTGCAAAAAACTGGATCCGAACAACATTCAACTTTCTCTCATTTTTCTCTCTACTTTTCTTTGGTTGAGGTTCTAATGGCTCCTACTTTGGCCTCTGCAACTGGTTTGGCCAAGGCTGATCTGCGTCGTCAGGGAGATCGAGCCGGTGAACCCGCCGGAGAACCAGACCCAGTTCGCCATGGCCTACTACGTCATCAAATACTCCAAACTCCGCATCTGGGAGGTGGGTCTGTAGCCATTTCATCAAATTTTCATCCTCTGATTCTTCCTTGAATTGTTCTAATTCTGGGTTTTTTTTTTTCAGTTTGTGGAGTACAGTAAGATAATATGCTTGGACGGAGACATACAGGTGTTTGGTAACATAGATCATTTGTTTGATTTGGGTAATGGGCATTTCCATGCTGTGATGGACTGTTTCTGTGAGAGATCGTGGAGTAACTCGCCGCAGTACAGGATTGGGTACTGCCAGCAGTGCCCGGAGAAGGTGAAGTGGCCGGAGCCTCCTTTCTACTTCAACGCCGGCATGTTTATCTTCGAGCCTAACCTCTCCGTCTATGACCATCTCCTCAGCACTCTAGTGATCACTCGAGTGTTTCGAACAATTTTTGCATGGTGGCCTTTCGTTCAATTCCAAAAATGAGGTCTTTGTCCTTTTGCGTTCTTTTTTTTTTTTCTTTAAGCTGTTTTTTTTAGGAGAAAGTTGTTTTTCTGAACAGTGGTTTGAGGGTCTTGTTGCCATTTTAAACTAGTTTAGATTCTGTTTGACTCAATTTTTTTCCTTGTCTCTTCGTGCCTTGGTTTCTACTTTTGCGTAGTTATACAAGCATGGTGTTTTTCATTTTTTGAAAAATCTTTTGCCTCAAAAAACACTTCTGTTTTTTGTCCTTTTTCTTTAAAACTTGTATTCGCAAAATCGTTTTATTGTTTTCTCAAAATGATCCTGAAAACATGTTATCAAAATACACGTTTTCAAAAAACACATGCCCTGGGTGTAACACTCTCGAGGGCATTTTTGTTATTTCAAACTGTTATTAATATTTCTTTTTATTTTGAACCATTCTTTCATATTTTGTAATTATTATTTTTAAATTGCTTCCCAAAAACAATTGAAAAACTTGTCTAAATGTCTTTTAGCATGGAGAAACAGAAATATGTTCACAAAACAGGCTCTTGGGTTGATGCATAGCAAACTGTTTCTTTGGTTTGTTGCTTTCTTAAAACAGAAAATCCTCGACTAAACATTTTGTAGGGAGCAGCCAAAGAGGGCTCAGTTTCTTGTTCATCAAAAATTTCCTTTCAGTTGTATCAACTATTTGAAAACCTCTTTCTTATACATACATCTGTTTGCAGGACTATTTGAATATGTTCTTCAAAGACACCTACATGCCCATTACACTAGCCTACAACCTTGGTTTGCCCATGCTATGGCGCCACCCAGAACACGTCGACCTTGAAAGAACCAAAGTTGTTCGCTATTGTGCTGCCGTAAGTACCATTTATTTTTATTCCGATATTAATCCGTAAATCCTAAATCTAAAAAACAGGTTTATGCAATGAGATAAGTTAGTACTTACAAGCCTGTATTGGATTTTCAGGGTTCAAAGCCATGGAAGTATACTGGGCAGGAGGAGAACATGGAGAGGGAGGATATAAAGATGTTGGTAAAGAAGTGGTGGGATATATACAATGATGAGAGCTTGGATTACGGGAACTCATCTGCGTCGGTTGCTTAAACTCAGTCTATGCATTTATGAGTTTTGATTTTAGTACTTGGTTTGGTTTCAATCCGGGGTGAACGTATTCTTCTTCCATAGGAGGATTCAGTGTTTGATTTTACTTTTTCTGTTGTTGATTGGAGTGTGTTATGTTTATGAATGTTGGATGAAATAAATGATGCCACCACCCTTTGGGCTTTTATTGATTCCTGAAATAAGTTTGATTGTCATGTTTGAAATTCTGGGATAGAGATAGAATGGGAAATCAATTTTATTTTTTGAAGCTATTTTTCCCGCGCGCGAGAAAACAACTATTTCCATAATTTAAAATCTTTGGAAACAATAAAAACACTTAGAAGAAATTACACAAAGGTTATATACTCTATGTTTTGTGTACGATTTCGAGGGTCAAACAAAACTTTGAGTTAGGTTTTGAAATTTAACATATCGATATGCAAATTTTCATGTGATAGCAAGTTGTTCTATGGAGAAATGAGAATCGTTTTTTAAAACAGTTTTCGTTCTCTAAAACAAAAAATCTAAAAAATTAGTTTAATAATTAAAAACTGATTTTTATTTTTAAGAACAAAAAAAAAATGATATTTTCAAATAATATATTTTAGATATTTTATATTATTTTATTTATTTTTTAAAAATTATTACACAAAATATTTAGAATAATTAAAAATAAAATATCATACATAAAATTATTTGAAATATATTAAAAATATTTTAGGTTTTGTGTGAAGGCTTTCAAGAACTACTTTTTTATAAATGTTTCCGAAAACATTACAGCCCATAAAACCTTACCAACCATTGTTCACTCACTGTAGATGCGTGCAATCTTCCGCGCCCAACCAATGCTTCTAGCGTCTGACAACATGCCACGTCTCTCCCTCTCTCTAAATCTATATATAAATTCTTCTCCTCCCGGATCTACGCCACTGATCGACCACTTCTCTCTTACTCTCAACTCCGGCGAGCGCTGTAAGTATCATTTCTAAGGCCGGAATTAATCCGTAAACCCTAAATCCACAACCCTAGACCGGTTTATAATAAAGATGTTGGTGAAGAAGTGGTGGGATATATACAATGATGAGAGCTTGGATTACAGGAACTCATCTGCAGACGGAAAGCCATTCACGGTGGCGCTTTCAGAGGCCGGCGTAGTCCACTACATCGCCGCCCCATCGGCTGCCTAGATCGGTTGCTTCAGCTTAGTTTATATAAATAGGAGTTGGGTTTGGTTCGAAGCCAGGGTGAACATATTCTTCTTCTTCTTCTTCTTTTGTTTTCCTTTTAAAATTAAAATAAAAATAAGCAACGACTCAAAATCTTTCATAAAAAAATCAAATTAGCAAGTTTTGTCATCAAGTAAGAACGCATCCTGCCAAAATACGGGTCCACAGATCTAATTACAAGACTATATAAAATAAATAATAAGAGAATTATGTAAATTGATTTATTAAATAGATTAAAAAATGATTTTTTAAATTAAATTTCAAAGGATTTTATTAGAAGCAATTTTGAATTAATGATGTCAATTTAATTATTTACAAAAAAAAAATAGCTTCAATTTATTTTCAATAAAACGTTTGATTCACCTCTATTTGTTGTCAATTTTTCTTTTCAAGAAAGCTATTGACACGTTTTTTTTTTTTTTTTTATCAAAACAATTTATTACAAAATTTGAATTTGCAACAAAAATTATTTTTATTTGCGTTTATTAAAAAATGAATGAACTTTTACAACTTTATTTATAAAAATATCTCAATTTATTTTCATGTAAGAAAAGTAATTTATACAAATTATTTTATATATATATAACTTTATTTTCAAAATGATTTTTAATTAAAAACAAAAAAACAAAAATGTTAAAATTCAATCCAATTTTATTAAGAAAATGATTTCTACAACTTTAATTTATAAAAATAACTCTCATCCTATTCTAAAAAAAAAATTATTTAAATCCTCTATTTCCAAAAAAAAATATTTTTAATCTCATTTTAATTAAGAAAAAATAATCAATTTAAAAAACATTTTTTTTGGATAATTTTATTAAAAATTAATTGTTGGAACAACTTTATTTACAAAACAATTTTTCTAATAATTATTAATTTTATTAAAAATAATTTTTTTATATTTTCCTAAAAATACTTTTCTTAATTTTTACTAAGAAACGAAATTGCTTTTTGGATTTTTGGTAAATGCCCTATAAAAAAAATCATCTTTTAAAGTGGCTATTTATTTTGTTTTAAAAAAAAATTCATAGACAAAAATCGTTTTTTAAAGAGATAATTTTTTTAAAAAAAATTATAGGATAAAATGATATCTTTTTATTATTATTATTATTTTTAAATTCAAAAAGTTTAAAACGATGATTTCTTAAAAACAAAATTAAGGGAAGAAAGAGATAAAAAAAAAAAAAAATTCGAAGGTGAAATAGAGGCGATTTCCAAAAAAATAATTTTTTTTCCATTTTTCATATTTTTAATAATATTTTAACTAATAATATATTTTAACAATAAAATTATTATAAATATATTCATTGTAAAATTAATTGATTTTATGTTTATTATTATTGATATATTATTTATAATTATAATATTATAATAAAATAATTAATCTAAATTTAATTCATGTCTTATTAATAATAAAAATAATTTTTTAATTACAAATAAATTAAAATAAATAGATTTTTTAATAATATACGAATATTAATGATATAATAAAATCTCAAATTATATATAAATATTATAAAAATATAGATATTAACATTAATTGATTTATGTGGTTAAAAATAATAATAATAATTCAAAATTAATAATTTCTAATGTTATTTATATGATCATTTTATAAATAGTAGAAAAATATTTTTATAAAAGTATAGTCAATTTATTTTGTTAAAAATAAAGAATAATAATTCAAAATTAATAGTTATTAATACTATTCTATTTTATATTATCTTTTTAGTTATGATATGTAATTTTGTGTTTTAAATTATTCTTTTAAATTATTAAATTTATTAATAAATTCAAGTCTCTTGATTTAAAATTTATTTTCTCTAATAAAAAAAAAATTATTTATACGTTATCCTTTAGCTTTTATCCGACAACTAACATAACTGTAAGATCTTTCCAGGTATATGGGTCCTTTACAGGTGGGAAGGCGCCGTCCTTTACATGAAATTCGGCCACGTGGTGTCTCCTTATCTTCGCACTTGACTGGCTCCCACCCACCCCATATGTTCCAAAAAGGGAATAGTAAAGGCAGTATGCCTCCTGGGACCGACTAGGAGCTTTGGGGACTATCGTACGCCTTGTTCCCTGGTTGGAAATTTCAAATTTCGCAAGTGTGGCGGATCCGGTGTGTCGCACCTCATGGGTATAGAAGAGTTACCAGCCTACCACAGTCTACAAATGTGAACCGCTGAGCGTGAAACTCCTAAGTGGACAACATCAAAATTTTATATGAAGGATATGTCATAGATTTCTAATATTATGGTCGATTTCGGACGAGAATGAATCATTTAAGGTTTAAGGGGCTTAAGAATGATAATCCTAACCATAAGCCTCATAGAATAAATCTGGGCATAAGAATTGATTTGGACATTTCATTTATTTTGTTAAATCCTAACCCTCCATTTAACCCCTAAACCCCCTTTCTCTTTATTTTCTTTTCTTCCATTATCATAGTCGCCCCATACTTACCGGCACCCCCTCTTCCTTCCCTTCTCTCCTTCATTTTCTTTTCTTTCTTCCATTTCTTCCTTCTATCTTCTCTTTTCCATCTCATGACCAATATCATCACCCTCCACATCTTTCACTCATGGATATGATAACCCCCATTCTATTAGAATTTATGTAAGTGAATGGAAATTAGAATTTTCTTTTCCTTAGAAGACATTGTTTTTTAATAGATATAACTTGTTTTGAAGGATGTGTCTTGTATTTAAAAGATACATTCTTTTTCAAAAGATATGTCTATTACCTTAAAGACACGTCTCTTCTAAAGGTCATCACTAAATTTATAAATAGGGATCTCATATGGCATTTTCATTCATTCATCCATTCTTTTCACTCTTTTTCTTTTATTGTCATTCAAGTCATTTCTAACTTCAAGTCTAGTCATTTATCTTTTCTATCAAATATTTAGTATTCAAGAAAGTACAAATCATCAAATGATTTGCTATTTCTTGTTATTTGAAGTGCTATTATTACAAAAAAAAATAAAAAATTGTTATATCTTGGGAGATGATTATCAATAAACCGTAAGTACATGAGTGGGATAAATTCGTTCTAAGAACATAAAGTCAAACTCTAGCCTTGATCAACCTTATTTGTGAGCTACTTCATTTTATTTGTATATTTTTTATACACATTTATTATCCATATATTTCAATGATCTAGATAACACTTTCATCCTATATCTGCACAGTCATGATGGGACCATCACCTTTCTCCACTGACACCGTTCTTGTTGCACTATGCATTGGCAACTATTACACCTCCTTGCCCTTGTTGCTACCATTCATAGTTTCCATTATTGCACTTTCTCACTTGGAGTAAAAGATGAAAATATTGGTAAATATGAATATATTAGATTTTATGAATATATTGAAAATATCGATAAAATATTAATAAATATTTTGAAGCAGGGTTTCAAACCATCAAGTTATTAGATAGGACTTAAGTCCTTTATCAATATCTTAACATGTTTCAATTTTACTGAAATCGAATCCAGAAAATAGAGAAAGTAAAAATACTTTTCAAAATTATTTTGTTCTCACAAATAAAATATTATCTGAAATAAAATATTATATTGGAAGGTCATATAAACTATCATATTCTTTTATTGAATTATTAATTATCATAAAATCGTTAATTTTTGTATTAGAAGTAATTTATTTTAATGGATTAAAAAATATAATTAATCCATTCTTTTTTAATCATAGATATATTAAAATTAATTTATTAGACTATTGAATTATAAATTTTAAAAAATAAATATAATTTGGTTATTTTTATTATTCTTGTGTAAAAGAATTTCAATATCAAATAACAAGGTTTTTTTCAATTTTCAAAATAGTTTCCCAAAAAATTACTTTTATTCAAAACCTCCTTAAATAACAAGGTTTCCTAATTCTTTTAAGATCGAGGGCAATGGTTGGGCATTTCCCCCTAAGCATCACCTGGAAGCCGACGGTGGAGATCAACAATCTGAGATTCCCCTACCAAGGAATCGACGGCCAACCTCCTCCCGGATCTACGCCTCTGATCGGCCACTTCTCTCTCACTCTCAACTCCGGCGACGTCTGCCTCCTAGTCTGAATGCAAGAAAAAAACATTATCTTAAAATTTAATTCATTTCCTTAATTCACAAGTAATGGACTTTCCACAGTGTAGTCTTATCATTATTTATACATTATCCATTCCACTTAATCTACATAGTCCACACTTTAGGGCAACTAACATAACTATAAGATCTTTCCAGGCATGTGGGTTCTTTACACGTGGCAAATCACCGTCCTCTACATGGGATCTGCCAGGTGCATGCTCCTTCTGACGAATTCGATCTTCACACTAATAACCACCACTGGCCCCCACCTCACCTGTTCCGAAATGGAATAATAAAAAATGACAGACGCGTGCTTTTTCGACGCGTGGCAGTTATCATGCCTAGTGGCGCCACAAGGGGCGCCTTTCGTGTAAAGGGTTTACACGCCTGGTCGGTGAGGATAGCGAGCGGCGGTGAAGAGGTGGCGTTTTTTTGAAATACCGGATTTACCCTGAGTGAAACTTCGCGAGGGTGAGGGATCCGGTGTATCGCATATCGTGGGTGTAGAAAGTTTCCGACATATCTGAACCGTTGATTATGCGAGAAACGCCTAAAATGGACCAAATCATGATTTTATATGTAAAGATATGTTATAGATTTTCATATTTTGGTGGATTTTGGAGCGTTCATATTGATCCTTTATGGTTAATGGTTGGATTCACACGTGATAATTTGTACATCCGAAAAACACGATGAATTGCTCTTAAAATTAATATTTTTTTGCTCTAACAACTACTCTTAAAAATAAAAAACTATAAAGGGTAATTTAGTCATCAGCAGAGTCTTCTACTGGATTCGACTGCCTTGGACTGGAATCCGGAACTCTCCTTCATCGTCGGATTGGAATTTCCGCCACGCGTACCGGGGGGATTATTCTAGGGAGAGGATAACGCAGGAATCTATGGAAAGGAAAACGACACCGTTTTGGTCGAAATTTGAGGAATGCGACAAATGAAACGACGGCGTTTTGAGAAGAAAGCCGAGTGGACGCGTGGGCTTCATGTATTGATCCACCTCGTACTTCACATTTTCATATGATTTTCTTGATTCAATCCAACTACCCTCAATGCCTATATAAACACCACACTACACCACCCAAAATCTACAACAAACTCACAATTTGATCCAAACAACTTTCAACTTTCCCTCATTTTCTTTCTAGTTTTCTTTAGTTGAAGGCTCTAATGGCTCCTACTTTGGCCTCTGCAACTGGTTTAGCCAAGGCTGCCAGCATTTCCAGCCGGGCGTATGTGACTTTCTTGGCCGGTAACGGCGACTACGTGAAGGGCGTGGTGGGGCTGGCCAAGGGGCTGAGAAAGGTGAAAACCGCATACCCACTTGTGGTGGCGGTACTGCCGGACGTCCCGGCGGAGCACCGCCGCATTCTGGAGGACCAGGGCTGCGTCGTCAGGGAGATCGAGCCGGTGAACCCGCCGGAGAACCAGACCCAGTTCGCCATGGCCTACTACGTCATCAACTACTCCAAACTCCGCATCTGGGAGGTGGGTCTTTAGCCATTTCATCAAATTTTCACCCTCTGATTCTTACTTGACTTTTTCTAATTCTGGGTTCTTTTTTTTTGTTTTCAGTTTGTGGAGTACAGTAAGATGATATACTTGGACGGAGACATACAGGTGTTTGGTAACATAGACCATTTGTTTGATTTGGATGATGGGCATTTCTATGCTGTGATGGACTGTTTCTGTGAGAAGACGTGGAGCAACTCGCCGCAGTACAAGATTGGGTACTGCCAGCAGTGCCCGGAGAAGGTGCAGTGGCCGGCGGAGATGGGTCCAGCACCTCCTCTCTACTTCAACGCCGGCATGTTTGTGTTTGAGCCTTGCCTTTCCGTCTATGATGATCTCCTTACCACTCTCAAGATCACAACTCCTACCTCCTTTGCCGAGCAGGTTTGTCAAATTCCATGAGGGTGTTTTGTCATTTTGGCTCGTTTAGGATCTGTTTGGATTAATTTTTGCCTGGGTTTCCAATCGTTCAACTCTGAACTATTTTTTTTCCTGGTTTTTCTAACATGGATGAGGTGTTTTGAGGTCATTTCTGTCGTTTTAAACTAATTTAGTTTTTGTTTTGCTTGAAAATTTTGTTTTTTGTTATCCTCTAGTTCCATTTTTCTGGTTTTTCTCTAAACTCGCTTTTACTGAGAACATGTTTTCATAAAACACATGCCCCTTGGTGCAACACACTTGAGGGCTTGTTTGTCATTTCAAACTGATTCCGGTATGTTTGGCTCAACTGTTTTCTTTCTTCCTGTTATAAAAATATTTCAGGGATTTTGGGGCCTTGTCCTTTTCAAACACCTCCCTGAATTAGGTTTCGGTTTTTTCTACTTTGGCGCATGCCAAACTGTTTCTTTTGGCTTCTTGCTTTCTTAAAACTGAAAATTCTTACAAAACTCAACCAGTCAACATTTCCTAGGAAACAGCCAAACAGGGGCTCAGGTTCTTGTCCATGAAACTTTTCCTTTTCAGTTGTATCATCTAATACCTACCATTTTGTATATTTCTGTTTGCAGGACTATTTGAATATGTTCTTCAGGGACATCTACAGGCCCATTCCACCCACCTACAACCTTGTTTTAGCCATGCTATGGCGCCACCCAGAGAACATTGACCTTCAAAGAACCAATGTTGTTCACTATTGTGCTGCTGTAAGTATCATTTCTAAGTCCGGAATTAATCCGTAAACCCTAAATCCACAACCCTAGACCGGTTTATAATAAATCTGTATTGGATTTCCAGGGTTCAAAGCCATGGAGGTATACTGGGAAGGAGGAGAACATGGAGAGGGAGGATATAAAGATGTTGGTGAAGAAGTGGTGGGATATATACAATGATGAGAGCTTGGATTACAGGAACTCATCTGCAGACGGAAAGCCATTCACGGTGGCGCTTTCAGAGGCCGGCGTAGTCCACTACATTGCCGCCCCATCGGCTGCCTAGATCGGTTGCTTAAGCTTAGTTTATATAAATAGGAGTTTAGTTTTAGTAGTTGGGGTTGGTTTGAAGCCAGGGTGAACATATTCTTCTTCTTGTAAAGTTTTAAGTCTAGGAGAAGGGTTGTATTGGGAGGATATGTAAGGTTGATGATTTTTTTTTTTTTATTTCCATTTTTGTTGATTGGAATTTGTTGGGTTTATGAATATTGGATGATATGAATGTAACAAAATACATTAATTAGTATACGATTGGTGTAAAGTTACCACATGCTTTTGTGTTCAAAAGCATAGAATTCCTATCTATATGCATACAAGTTGATTCTTAAGTTTCTTTCAATTTTATTTCTTGAAGCTATTTTTGCATACAAGTTGTAGTATCGAGAAACCAGAGCCAATCGATCTAACACTACTTACTGAAGCGAAAAACATGGAATCCCTTAGTTGCTGAGAAATTAAAATTTGAGCTTCAAATATTCGCTATTTATTGCCTGAGGAAACTTAAACCTTCAATGCTCTGAGTCGAATACTTTCTTTCCTTTCTTTCCTCAGTTTTCTCTCCAACCAAACCATAGCTAGCGAAAATTTAATCTCTAATTAATCGAAAATGAGAAGCATAATGAAACTAAAAAAAAATAAAAATCAGCTATTATCATCTGATTCCACTCGGTCACTGACCTAAAGATTAGATCTACACTATTCAAATTTCTCAGTAAGAGCGAAAACTCAAAACTCCACCGAATCAAACCTTATTACAGAATCATTTCCACTATCTTAGTTGAATTATCAATTCTCTTTCCTTCAGTTTCCTACATTTTCCCGGGATCCATACAGAGAACCAACACAACATAAACAAAATCTTCAAATTTCAATTCTTTTTTTTTTTAAAGCAAATTAGATTAAAATCCAGGCATACCAGTGAGTGCTTGGAAGCAATGGAGATCGAATGCATCCGCATCCGCTTCAAGGAGTTCGTTCCCTGAGCAACCCTTAGTCGGCGATAATGCTGAGAAATCGCATGCTTCGAATGCCATAAACTCGCCGATCGCAAGCTATCATTCGTGTCCATCCGTACGCCCATCCATAATCGTAAGCACCCCATTGACCGCTATTTGTTTCCCTACAAAACAACATCCACAATAATTTTTCAAATTGAACTTCATCTGTAAAGATATATCTTTCCTAAGAAAGAATCTTACAGGAGCCACCGATTTACTCTCAACTCTCAAGCAATCAATAGTTCCAACAAAATTAAAATTTTTCCTTTTTTGTTTTCTAAGAAAAATTTTCACAGAAAATGATTTCCGTGGAAATGTAAAGGAGATTCTCACCTTGTAGAAGATTAAGCCTCCGGATTTGTTGATGATGTACATTGTGAATCGCGGCCATCGGAATTCGTTTTCCAGAATTCCAAGAAATGTAGAAAGAAAACGAACTATATGTCATCAAGCATCTCTTTTCGAAAAATTGGGCCGAACATTTGGGTCGAGCCCAAATATTATTGGGTTTGTTTCTAATTGGGCCAGTTTGTAAATTCCTTGATCCGGTCTGAGTCTTGAATTATAAAGAACCAGCATGGAGCTTAGTTAATTCCTTGTTTCAATCCCCCATTTTTTTCAGCCTTACATATAAATTGCATGGACAATGCAAGAGATGTCATGTCATAATGATAAAAAAGTATAATGCATGCACATGATGGATAAAAATGGGAAACTGAAATCTTATTAATATATAATAAGTCCAATATTGTTATATCATGTAATGTAAATTGTCACCTCATTCGGCCCAATTTGGGTCTAAGATTTGACTTTTGTATACCCGGGGATGCATTTGATGTCTTCTCAAACCTCGTTCTATATGGTAGAACCTTAAATACATCTTTAAGAATGATACATATATCCTTAAGAAAAATACGTACATGCTTAAGAAAAAATTGTACATTTGGTTTTAGTTGAATTATGGCCTTATTCAACCTAATTTGACTCTAAGATTTGACTTATGTATGCCCTAGAGAGCATTTGAGGTATTCCCATACATGGCTCGATATGTTAGAACCTTGGAAACATCCTAAGAAAAATATGTACATTTTCTTTGAGGTAAATCATGACCTCATTTGACTAATTTGGGTGTAAGATTTGATTTATGTACATCCAAAGATCTATTTTAGATCTTCCTAAATTCGTTCGATATGATAGAACCTTAGGCATATCTTTCAGAATAATATATATATTCATAAAAATAAAAAATAAAAAATAAAAATACATACATCCTTAAGAAAAATATGTTCATTTGATTTAAGGTGAACTATTCCTTTATTTGGGTTTAAGAATTGACTTATGTACACCTTGAAATGCATTTAAAGCATTTCCATATCTCGTTTGGCATGGTAGAACTTTAGGTATATCTTTTAGAAAAATATGTATATTTTAAAAAAAAAATACATCCATTTTTAAGAATGATATCATTTTAACAACTCAAAGTGGCTTTCCCATGATTTGAACTTAGGACTAAGGTCTTTGTGATTGCCCTCCTGATACTATCTGAACTAGTACCAATAAAAATGCACAACAACTGACACTTCATTATCGGGGTTTCTAAATTCAATGATCAGGGTGCATGCCCTGTTAGGTTTATCATGGTGGATGGAGATCTTCACACTTAACTGGCCCTTACTTTATCTGTTCCAAAAATGGAATAATAAAAAATGATAGACGAGTGTTTCGCAGACGCGTGGCAGTTATGCCTCCGCAAGTGGCGGCTCTGGGTTGGAGCAAGTGGGGGGCTATTAGGCTTTGATCAAGGACATTGTGACCTCCTAAATTCCCTATTCACATGCTTGTTCATATTGGATTTGGGTCATTATTTAAACATAAATTTTGGCATGCCATCATCCCAAGATAATTCCACTAGTAAAACTTTTAGCACAAGCCCATAAATCTCCAAAACATCCCATTTTTTTTACAAACAAAAGAAATGTATTATTATTATTATTGTACTTAATTGATAAATTTAATCAATTAAAATCTTAATATAAACAAAGCTTATTTGATTTTTGAAATATTTAATATTAAATTTAGAACAATCATTCTATATGTGGGTATTCAAATAAATTAAAACCGACTCAAGCTT
Organism: Vitis riparia; assembly: GCF_004353265.1. Classification (NCBI taxonomy): domain Eukaryota; kingdom Viridiplantae; phylum Streptophyta; class Magnoliopsida; order Vitales; family Vitaceae; genus Vitis; species Vitis riparia. The sequence goes on from NC_048444.1 coordinate 29,228,294, forward strand.
TAAATAAGAAAATAAACCAAACACAAAAAGAAAAGAAGTATTGGCATGGAGCAATGTTTTAAAGCATCAAGAGAGAAAAATAAATAGATAGGTTGGTTTAGTGAGAATTTTCAAAGCATAAAACATTAAAACTATATATTAATTACTGCGACGGTATGACGGTCGAACCCCAAACGGCCCACTCTATTTCTCTCTCTGAGGACACTTCATTCATTCATAAGTAAGGGAAAGCGGCTTATACCCAATCTAAGTGAGGATGGTATAAGTATATAACAACAAGGCCAGGGTGGCAGGTGAAGGATCCGGTGTGTCGCACCTCGTGGGTCTAGAAAGCTACCACAGTTGTGAACCGTTGATCATCCGTGAAACTCCTAAATGGACAAAGTCAAAAGGAATCAATCCTTTGACGTTTAGTGGTTGGGTTCACACGTCATAATTCATACATGCGAAATTCCTTTAATTTCATAATCGATTTTCTCCCAATTCAGCAGCACAATCACAATGTTTACTGACTCTTAAATCTCAACCTGGTGTTTGCGAAGAGTGCTTTGGTTTATGACGTGTCCTTTTACTCGAATTTTAATTTGACGTGTTTCTAGAAACTGGATTCTCTTTCTCTCAGAAAAGCTGACCAAACCCGTAAATATGGTGTGGGCCAAAGCGTTTTAAATTGGAAAACAATTATCAACACGCTGCAAAGGATACATTAATCAATGATTTTTCTCAAAATGGAAATTTTTATATTTATTCTTATTAATTTTTAACTTTGCTCAAAATCGAAATCAACTCATAAAAATTTAATAAATTTGTTATTTATTTTCTATAATTATTTTTATTAATATTAATTTTGTTTTTTTAATGGTGATTAAAATATCAAATTTATGTTTTTTATCTTTCAAAAATAGATAATTAATCCTTTAAAAATGTTGAAATTATCCCTATCTCCGATAAAGTATTTTTTAATATAAATCTTAAATATAGAATCCAATTGTATAAAATCGATGAATATTAATCATGAAATATAAGAGACTGCTTGTGTGATGTCCCAAAAGCTCTTGTTGTGGTGGGTTGAAGTGGGGTTTTTTTGCTTTGATTTGGTGGGGTTGGGTGGAGAAGATGGAGTTTGATTTCTACACGAGTCTCAATTGAGTTTGGAGGATTTTTTTTTTTTTTTCTTTGAATATGAGGGCGACCACGGTAAAACAAATTCAAACTTCATCCCCATTAATGCTCCATGTTCATTTATCCTATTCTAAAACAACTTTTTGCGCGTGTCATGTTCCCATTAGTTTAATGTAAAATTGAAAAATATTCTCCAGGGATTTGGGATAAGGTCGTGTTCACATTAACACGATCGTGTTCTAGTTCTTTTCTGCATAGATGGTTCATCTAGTTGTCTAGCATGGGTGGCTGAGTGGCTCATGTAACTAGTTGTCAATTGTCATTTTCATAGTGGTTGGTCAAGTGTTTCAATCCCAATATTGATTTTGGAATTGGGTCGGTCTAAAACTCTTGGTTTTGTTCACTGTATATGGAATGGTAGTGTTGTAAATAATAAAACAAATATGGATAACGAAACAGTTGCAAGAAAGTAGGACCGAGACTCTTATTATGTCGTACAGAAAAAAATTAAAAATGGACTATGATTAATTGATTATAGGGTAGAAAAAGGAAACTATAAGAATCTTATTTAGATAAAAATAATATATTTTCTAAAAATAGAAAAGGGAGAATTTTATTTTGGGGGTAGATAGGCTCCCAAATTAACAAAAGGTTCAGATAACTCTTCAAATTGAGCTCAAGACCCAATAAAAGTATAAAAATTGAGTTGAAGGATATCATCTTTCAGTATTTCTAAAAATGACCTTTATCGATTTTGAGAAAAAAAATTAATATTTTTGAAAAATACTTTTATTTAATTTAATATTTTTATTTAATTTAATATTTTTAAAAAATACTTTTATATAATTTAATATTTTTTAAAATACTTTTATTTAATTTAATATTTAAAAAAAATATTTAATATAATATTTTTTAAATACATTAATTTAATATAATATTTTTTTAAATACTTTAATTTAATTTAATATTTTTGAAAAAAAAAAAAATTATTTAACTGTGTTCTTAAAGATTATATCTATTTGGTATTTCTTATCATGGCCCCCCCCCCCCAAAAACCAACCAAAAAACAATAAATGTTTGTTCCGCCGCAAGGTATTTCTTATCATGGCCCCCCCCCCCCCCCCCCCCCCCCCCGAAAAAACCCACCAAACCCAAACCCACCTAAAATATAAATGTTCTGGTCCCCCCCGCCCCCGTATAAATGTTACAACAAACTCACAATTTGATCCAAACAACTTTCAACTTCCCCTCATTTTCTTCTTTGCTTGAAGGCTCTAATGGCTCCTACTTTGGCCTCTGCAACTGGTTTGGCCAAGGCTGCCAGCATTTCCAGCCGGGCATATGTGACGTTCTTGGCCGGAAACGGCGACTACGTGAAGGGCGTGGTGGGGCTGGCCAAGGGGCTGAGAAAAGTTAAAACCGCATACCCACTTGTGGTGGCGGTACTGCCGGACGTCCCGGCGGAGCACCGCCGCATTCTGAAGGAACAGGGCTGCATCGTCAAGGAGATCGAGCCGGTGAACCCGCCGGAGAACCAGACCCAGTTCACCATGGCCTACTACGTCATCAACTACTCCAAACTCCGCATCTGGGAGGTGGGTCTTTAGCCATTTCATCAAATTTTCACCCTCTGATTCTTCCTTGACCTTTTCTAATTCTGGGTTCCTTTTTTTTTGGTTTTCAGTTTGTGGAATACAGTAAGATGATATACTTGGACGGAGACATACAGGTGTTTGGTAACATAGACCATTTGTTTGATTTGGATGATGGGTATTTCTATGCTGTGATGGACTGTTTCTGTGAGAAGACGTGGAGCAACTCGCCGCAGTACAAGATTGGGTACTGCCAGCAGTGCCCGGAGAAGGTGAAGTGGCCGGCGGAGATGGGTCCGGAGACTCCTTTCTATTTCAACGCCAGCATGTTTATCTTCGAGCCTAACCTCTCCGTCTATGACGATCTCCTTAGCACTCTCAAGATCACTCCTGCTAGCACTTTTGCTGAGCAGGTTGGCCAAATTTCATGAGGATGTTTTTCTCATTTTGAACTAGTTTAAGGAGTGTTTCGAACAATTTTTGCATGGTGGCCTATTTCTTGTTCATCAAAAATTTCCTTTCAGTTGTATCAACTATTTGAAAATCTCCTTTCTTATATATACATCTGTTTGCAGGACTATTTGAATATGTTCTTCAAAGACACGTACATGCCCATTACACTAACCTACAACCTTGGTTTGCCCATGCTATGGCGCCACCCAGAACACGTTGACCTTGAAAGAACCAAAGTTGTTCGCTATTGTGCTGCCGTAAGTACCATTTATTTTTATTCCGATATTAATCCGTAAATCCTAAATCTAAAAAACAGGTTTATGCAATGAGATAAGTTAGTACTTACAAGCCTGTATTGGATTTCCAGGGTTCAAAGCCATGGAGGTATACTGGGAAGGAGGAGAACATGGAGAGGGAGGATATAAAGATGTTGGTGAAGAAGTGGTGGGATATATACAATGATGAGAGCTTGGATTACGGGAACTCATCTGCAAACGGACAGCCGTGCATCGGCTGCCTAGACGATTCATGATCGGTTGCTTAAGCTCAGTCTATTCATTTATGAGTTTTGATTTTAGTACATGGTTTGGTTTGAATCCGGGGTGATCGGATAGAGTGTTTGATTTTTACTTTTTGGTTGTTGATTGGAGTTTGTTATGTTTATGAATGTTGGATGTAATAAATGATGCCACTACCCCTTTGGGCTTCTATTGATTGTCATGTTTGAAATTCTGGGATAGAGATAGAATGTGAAATCAATTTTATTTCTTGAAGCTATTTTTGTTGCGAGAAAACAACTATTTCCCTAATTTAAAATCTTTGGAAACAATAAAAGCACAAAGGTTATACACTCTATGTTTTGTGTACGATTTTGAAGGTCAAACAATATTTAGAATGATTAAAAATAAGATATTATATATAAAAAAATATTTTTAAAATATATTTAAAAATATTATTTTAGGTTTGGAATAGATTTTTGTTGTGTAAAGGATCGTATGACAGCTTTCAAAAACTACTTTTTCTAAATGTTGCCGAAAACATTACAGCCCATAACACAAGAAACTTCCTTTTAAAACCTTACCAACCCTTGGTGACTCACTGTAGATACGTGGAATCTTCCGCACCCAACCAATGCTTCTAGCGTCTGACAACATGCCACGTCTCTCCCTCTCTAAATCTATATATAAATTCTTCTCCTCCTCCTGTATTGACAACAATGGCAGTGAAGGACATCTCGAAGCAAACGGTGGAGATCAACAATCTGAGATTCACCTACCCAGGAATCGACGGCCAACCTCCTCCCGGATCTACGCCTCTGATCGACCACTTCTCTCTCGCTCTCAACTCCGGCGACCGCTGCCTCCTCGTCGGATCCAATGGCGCAGGTTCACTTCTTGGCCCGTCCTTCCAAACGCTGCTTTTTGAATGAACCCAGAAAGGGATGAGTCCGAATGTTGATTTTGTTTTTATTTTCTTGCGTTTCCCAGCTACCAACTGTGGGGGAAATCGTATTTCTGGTGGGTTTGGTTGTTTCTAGGGAGCGTCATCAGTTTTGTGGGTTTCTATGAGGGAATGGGCCCAAGTGGATTTCGTTGATTTTCTCATTAGGCATATGGGTAGAATTTTCAAAGGAAAAGTGCGGTTCCTTTGGAAAATGGGCGCTTGAGAAAGACTAGTAGATTTGAATCATTTGATTGCTTTTCTTTTCCTGCATTTCCCAGTAGCCAAAACACATGGAAATTTGTAGGAAAAATGACTTATTGGTATTGGTTTCACGGAGAAAACGGTGGCGAGTAGATTTAATTACCTTTTCCCCTGCATTTCTCAGTGATCCAACAAATGGAATTTTCTAGGGAAAATAACAATTTTTATTGCTTCTCTTTTCATGCATTTTCAGTAATCAAACACTAGATAGTTAGTAGGGAAACTCTCAACTTTTAATGGGTTTGTTTGTTTGTAGAGAAAACTACAATTCTGAAAATCTTGCTAGGGAAAGCACACTACTGACTCTTATTGGTTTCACTGAGAAAATGGAGGCGGGTAGATTTAATTACCTTTATTTCCTGCGTTTCCCAGTGACCTAACACATGGAGTTTTATAGGGAAAATCATGATTGTCATTGGTTTCTCTCAAATAGGGACAAATTGGTTTGATTGCTTCTCTTTTTCAGGCATTTTCTGTTTTCAACACACAAGGTATTTTGAATGGAAAATCTGAACTTCTAATGGGTTTGTGTGTTTATAGGGAAAACTACAATTCTGAAAATCTTGGGTGGGAAGCACATGGTAGAACCTCACATGGTTCGAGTACTTGGAAGATCGGCTTTTCATGACACTGCCTTGACATCTTCTGGTGACCTCTGCTATCTTGGAGGAGAGGTTTATTCTTATTTTTTATTTTTTTGGTTTTTTATTTTTATTTTAACAATCCATCTTGAATTTGACATTGCTGAATCTTAGGGCACCATTTTAGAGAGGAAAATGTAGTTTGCAAATAGTTTCTATTGAAAAAGATGTCCAAAACTTGTAACAGATCTTCAGTGGCTTTTTTTACAATCCATCTTGAATTTGACATTGCTGAATCTTAGGGCACCATTTTAGAGAGGAAAATGTAGTTTGCAAATAGTTTCTATTGAAAAAAATGTCCAAAACTTGTAACAGATCTTCAGTGGCTTGTAGGGTTAATAATTGGTTCTTTTGAACTGAAGGAAAGTAAAATCGAAAAATGCAGTGTGCCCATGTTGATAAATGAGGTTGCTCATCACTGAGATTTAAGATTGCTCAGCTAATTTATGCATACAAGCTAAATGGAACACATAAATCAATCCTATCTCCTCAAAATTTTTCGCTTTTAGGTCATCCTTCATCACTCGTGACACATTTTCAATAATGAACAAGCAGTTTTTTCTTAAGGAAGGATTTTCTTCTGCAGTGGAGGCGAGACGTTGCCTTTGCTGGTTTTGAGGTTCCGATTCAAATGGATGTTTCAGCTGAGAAAATGATATTTGGAGTATCAGGTATTGATCCTCAAAGAAGAGCTGAACTAATCAAGGTAAGATGTGAATCAGAAACACCAAAACTTCAATCTTGTAATGTTGTGTGATTTCTATAGGCTCAACTTGCTTGTTTGCTTGTACCCATGTATTGAAACAAAATTCCAGTGAAGTTAAATCACAAGAACTGAGTTCAGAATGAAAAATTTTTCTTGTGGGGTTGTAGGTTTTAGATATTGATCTATCATGGAGACTTCACAAGGTGTCTGATGGTCAGAGAAGACGGGTGCAAATCTGTATGGGTCTCCTCAAGCCATTCAAAGTAACATCAAGCTTCTACCTCTTAAAGAATTGGACCTTTTGAAAGCATGCATTCACCTCTACACTTCCATTGGAAATTCTTGAGATTTCAATAACTTGAAATTGGTTCTCTTGTTTATATAGGTTCTTCTTCTAGACGAGATAACAGTTGATCTTGATGTACTGGCCAGGGCCGACCTTCTGAAGTTCCTCAGAAAGGAATGTGAAGAGCGAGGTGCTACAATCATCTATGCGACGCATATATTTGATGGTCTGGAGAATTGGCCATCCCATCTTGTATGTCTTGCTCCCTTTCTTCCTCCGTGTTTCCTATCTAGATTTGGTTTCAGCTCTGTGAAAGCGGTTTGGTGTTTTCAGGTGTATGTGGCTCATGGGAAATTACAATTAGCAATGCCAATGGAAAAGGTCAGGGAGATGAGCAATTTGTCACTAATGGTTAGTTATCCCACCCTTTTTGATCTAGATGTTTCAATCCTCCTCCCTCCATTGAATTCTTGATTCAAAATTGTTTGTTATATCTACTGCTAGCAACTTTCTATTACCATAGATGTGTGGATTTTGCAGAGAACAGTGGAGAGTTGGTTAAGGAAGGAAAGAGATGAGGGGAGGAAAAGAAGGAAAGAACGAAAGGCAGTTGGCCTTCCAGAATTTGAAAGCCAAGTTGAGGGCAGCCGAGTGGCTGGGGACCCTGCTCGTGCTGCTGTTCGTGCATTGAACAACGGATGGGCTGCTGGAAGACTGCACTCCACCATTGCTGGTGAAGAGAATTTTTTCTTAAGTTCAAACAGTGTCTTGAGACAATAAGAAAACTACTGCCCACTATCCACCCTACACAAATTGATGTATGGGTTATGGTTTTATTGACTGGAATGAGTATTTTGGCCTGTAAGAATAATACCCAATTCTGATATATAGTTCTTTCTATCATGTGTGTTCAAGATCTTTGCATTTTTCACCCTAGGAGAAGGTGGAGATGAGTTCATATCTTGATTTCTTAGAGCTTTTTAGGAACAAAAAATTATTTAAATTTCTTTTTATACCATATTCAAAATTCTATGACTTTTAGAACTTGTTTGACAATGATTTTATGAATTGTTTCAAGATAAAAATTTTCATTATTAGAAAAGTTAGAAAGGCCTCCTAAAATCATTATCAAATGAACTCTTATAAAAATCGGTGATCAAATATTAGTAAAATCATTATCAAATGAACTCTTTTAAAAATCGATGATCAAATATTAGTGAAATGTCGATACCCTTTTCTGATATTAGTTGGGGCTCCCCAGAAGTAGATTTTTGAAGTAAAATTTCTTGATTTAGAAACTGCAAATTACACAGATTATTCAAATTAAAGGTCAATAGACTGGTGAAATTATATATTAAAGTCAAATGACAGTTTTAAAATTCAATGACCAATTAAAACAAATTTTGAAAAACTGTTTCAAAATTTAATAACGGATTAAAACTTCAGTATGGATGAAATTTCTAAATTGTAACTACTCAGCATGCATGAAGACTCTTGTTTGAATGAACGAGTCTTTTGCTCTGTGGAGGGTTTGTTTGGTTGATTTCCTCACCTATAAAAGAAGGGTTTGTTTGGTTGATTCCAATGGCTGAACCCCACAAACTGATAATAAAACTGTGTTTTCAGATTTGTTTTTACTTTTCTTTGCACTTGGGTTTCCATCAACTTGCAGATGAATCTTCAAAAAAGAATCTTCTCAAATTATTGACCATTCTTCCCAATTTCCTTCCAAAAATTTTGAGTTTCTCTCCATTTTCGTTTTAAGTTTCCAAATTTAAATCCACATTTTTAACCAAAACATCCGTGAAACAATCCTCAAATTGCTCTCGGGATTTTTTTTCTCATTTTTCCTTAACCAGATTTGGCCAAGAAATTTCCTATTTGAACATAGGGATCCATGGCGAACTTTCTCACAACCCAAATAGGAAAAATGGTAATGGAGTCATCTCTTACCTTCATGTTTGCTGCTCTTCTCATGGTATTTTCTCTCTTCACCTCTCCCACTTCTGGGGTCACCCAAGAGACCTTGGCCAGCATCTGCTCCCAAACCCAGAACCAGGAAATCTGTGAGGGCATTCTGGAAAGCGATCCGGGCACTACCTCAGCTGATCTGCATGGGCTTTCTCTGATATCAATCAATCTAACGATGAAACAAGGAAGTAGCAACTACGACACTTTCACAAAGTTCATGGACAATTCCACCGATACTACATTGAAGGAGTCTTTCAGAAATTGTGTGAGTCTTTATAATTCAATAATGGAAATGCTGAAAGTGGCCTACCAGTTGTCGGAGAAGAAAGAGTATAAGAGCATTACCCAGCCGGGGGAATCGCAGACGCTGGCCTACAACTGCGCGAATGGGCTCCCTATAGACTCACCAACCGATGGTATCAGCCGAGATATGATCATAACCTGTGAAACTTCAGCGAGTGTGAACCAGTATATTGTTGGGGTTTCATTGAAATGAGATGGCGGGGATTAGAAAATTGCAGTAACAACATATCTGCTACAATGATGGCTTCTTTTCCATTTGATCTTTTCAATTTTCATACAACAAACATGAAGGAAACTGTTAGCTCGGGCTTTTTTATGATAACAAAATAAGGTTTAATGATACCGAGTCTATTTCAATTGATTCATGCACTTGAATATATTTCTTACTCATCCAAAATGCATTTTAAATTGATTAAATCCAAGCAAAACCAACCTAAAAGGTTTCTAAAATCACCTTTAAAGGTTTTTCTGAACATGTTGGAAGCATACATGGTTAACTAAACGGTGTAATAGCTGAATGAATAAATGAATATGAAATAAGTCAAGCCCCAAGAAAGCCATATCTCTTAAAGTTGTTAATAGCTGTAGTATTTCAATCATCCATAAAACTAGAATTAACAGATATCAAGTTTGAACAAACTTGGCAAAGGGATTGTTCTAAAAATTTACAGACAAAAATAACACATAGTAAGACAAGGGTGGGTCATCGCCCCAACAAGGCAACACGATCCTTCTGTACGGCTTGGGATAGGTTGATATCAAAAAGCTCACATCGTATGGGCATCTCCATTTCGTAGAAGGGATTCTTTAGTACATAATCAGTGTACAATTCATAGATGACTTTCAAAAGACCCTCCATGTGCTGTGTTCCAGGCTCACATACCACAAAGAACTTTGTCCCTGCACGAAAACCAATGGTTCTGGAATTTAGTGAGACAGTTCTTGTTGGGGGACTATTTGAACCCAATGGAAAAGATAATATATTCATATGGAAATAAGTTTCCTGGAAAATTCTGAGAGCAAAGCAACCAATGATTACATGAAAGCCAAACAGATTGATATATCAGCCTTTTAGTGGTTCAAACTTCACATCAACCAGCTGGTCTACACTAAAATATTTGTGGGCATGCACAACATACTTGGGATATACCACTGAATACTCAAATTCTAACTAGGTAAAAATCCATAGCCCAAGACAAATTCCACAATTTACACCAGTATCAATGCCATTAAGATCAGCATACATTAAAGAACTACAAAAGAAATTCAGAAGGGATGACCCATGTGTTGGAGTCGTTGAGTGTGGAGGGGAGAGATTTGCAAGTAAACTTTTAACATCTGAACTTGCAGAATCTGGGTTGCTAGTAAATTTCCAGCATTCTATTTAGTCAAATGTACTTACAAATGATAGTCATCTAATAGGTTACAATTAGACAACTTAGTGACAGATCTAGCAAATTTTTCAATAAGCATGAAATAGTTTAAAGGAGTTATAACATAACTCTAGAATGGTGTAAGAGTTTCGGAATCAGACATGCTTATAATAATCAGAAATTCAGCTTCAAAAGTCACCTACTGTACTCCTCTACCAAGAAATGCTATGTTACTAAGCAAAGACAACTCATAGTGACAAGATATTCTAATGTTTGTGCTCCTAGAGATAAGCTGTTTCGTGTGTATAGGTGTGCAGCAGAGGATATAGGCAATGGAAAGAAATTTATCGACAGACAAATAATAGTCCAACAGGAGGTTGGGATATCCCACTTTAATAAAAAATAAAACAATAAGAATAAACCATCCAACTTGCACAATTCTTGGGGGTTTATAATTTTATAGTTATCCTTGTACTAAACCAACCTACTAATTCCCAAATCTCATGGTCCGCCCAAGGCTTGCCTAATTTTCTTCATCCAAATCTTCTTGCTCTTTTCTTTCTTCCTTTGCCCATTCTACCACCTCTGCAATCCTTTGCAAGCACGTGGAACCCTTTCCTCAGACCCTCAAGCACACTCAAACAACTCCCTTCTAATAAAAAAGGATAGACCACCTTCTTTCATGGTCTATGAAAATACCTCCCGCTCCAATCTACACAAGGTTTCTTTTTTTTTCTTTTTTGATAGGTAAATGCAAATTATATTAAAACACCAAAAGAGGCGCACCAAAGTACACACGGTGTATACAAACAGCCGCCAAAAAGCGCTAAAAAGGATAGGGAAAACAAAAATACTCCCTCCCTCAATCCGACCCCAACCAATCAATGAAATCAACTAAGGACATAGATGGATGTTCTATAAACAAGTTAGCCCAAGATAATAAGTTGCACAAAAACAAAGACTTTAGCCAATCCGCCTAGTTTCTTGGGCAACCTGTTTGTATACTTCATGTGTATTGTTTTCACCGCTTCTAGGCACTTCTAATACAAGCTCTTATTTACCTATCAAAAAAGAAAAGACTTCAGCCAATGCACACAAGGTTTCTTAACAAGAACCCATAGGTTTTCAATGAATGATTTCTTTTCGGGTTATCACCTCTTTGGGCTTTGAATCTAGACCTCCACTTGATTTTATTAGCTTTCTAGGAAGGGATTAGGAAGTCAATTAGCTTGTGGTCTCCCTCTTTTCTTGCCCTTAGCACACTTTGTGTGTCTACTGTGTACTTGGTCTATTTATCTCAGGTGCCTATTTAGAAAATTATGTAGAAATCAATTTGAAGGTAAGAGACTGTAAGACATTACATCCAATCAAACTATCGAGTTGGATTTTGAATTTAAGAACATTGATCTAATTTCCATCTAAATACAAGTACTGCTATCCAGAAACCAAAAACAATCTATCCACACTACCAACTGAAGCCAAAAACACAACAGAGTCAACCAACATTTATTTTGGTCAGTCAGAAATTAAAATTTTGAACTTCAAACTTTCACTATTTATCACCTGAGGAAACTAACACTCAGCATTCTCTCCAACCAAACTACAACTAACAAAAGAATTCTCTCCATTAATATCTAATTAATGGAAAATGAAAAGCATAATTTAATCAAAGGAATTAAGCTCTTATCATCTGATTCCACTCGGTCACTGAGAAACAACAATCCCTAAGATTAGATCGACACTATTCAGAAACTGTTTCTCACTAAGAAAAAAAAAAGGAATGAAAACTCCATCGAATTAAACCTTATTACACAATCATTTCCTCTAGCTTAGTTGAGCTATTAATTCTCTTTCCTTCAGGTCTCTACTTTATCTCTGGATCCAAACAGAAAACCAAAAAAAAAACCTTCAATTTCAGTTTTCTTTTATTCTCATCAATTTAGGATAAAATCGTGATATACCAGTGAGCGATTGGAAGCAATGGAGGTCGAATGTATCAGCTTCAAGGAGCTCGATCCCCGAGCAACCCAAAGTTGGAGATAACTGCTGAGAAATCGCATGCATCGAATGCCACAAACTCGCTAATCGCAAGCTATCATTCGTGTCCATCCGTCCCGCCGATCCATAATCCTAAAATCCCCATACACAAGGTCAGACCCCGTTAGTTTACCTAGAAAAACAGCCTCCAAATTTTTTTTTCCAAATTGAACTCCAGATGTGAAGGCGTATTTTCATAAGCAAAAATCTCCCAGGGACTATCGATTTACTCTGAATAGTTTCCAAAAAAAAAAAAAGAATCTTTTCCCCCTTTTCATTTTCTCGATCAAAATTTTGGCGGAAAATGATTTCCGTAGAAATGGAAAGGAGATTCTCACCTTGTAGAAGATTAAGCCCCCGGATTTGTTGATAATGTAGAGACTGTAGATCGCGGCCATCGGAATTTGTTTTCCGGAAATTCCCAGAAATGAAGAAGAGAAACAAACCGTAATATGTACAATGGTTTATCTCGGTTCAAGAAAATGGGTCTAGATGTGTGGGCAGGCCCAAATTCTACTGGCCTTACCGAATTGGGCTGTCCAAATTGCTACTGTAGCCAAAGACAAAAAACCCACCCTAACTGGGCCTTTTATCAGAGTCCGCTTGCCCGGTGCTTTTGGAAAGTAATTGTATAAAAAGCATTTTTGAAGAAAAATATTCAGAAAACACTTTAAAAAAAGGTAAAAAATTATTTATAATGCTTCATAAAACACACTTGTTAGGTGATTTTCCAAAACACGCTACACTTTTAGTACAAGTGATTTGAATAAAAACATTGTGAAAAACACTTTTATTATAGTCTAATAAGCAATTCTTTTAAAAGACTCTTTATCAAAATTATTTTTAATGAAAGTGTTTTTTTTTTCTGATTATATTTTTAGAAAAATCATTTATTAAGTATTTTTTTCAAGAAGTACTATAAGTAATTTTTCAATTTTTTAAAAATTGTTTTCTAAATTTTATCAATTACCTTTTTTTTTTTAAAAAAAATACTTTTTATATCAAAAGTGCTTTTTAAAAACATTAACTCTTTAACTTTTCATTTATACCGTATTTTTCCCTTTGAGGTAAATTATTCCTCTTTGATCTTTATTAAGATTTACTTTGCCGAATTCCTCCCTCTTCTAAGGTAAAGATGATACATGAATATATTTTGAATGATAAAAATTTTGTATAGCAAAAATAAATAATTATAATTATTAATTATTATTAATAAGTACAAAAGTGCTTCTTATGTTAATTTTTCAATTTCAAATGTAAGAAAATTTGATAAATAAATTTTATTTTGCTCTATGTTCATTATTATAGCAAGATCATTTTCTTCCCACTATTCATGCCTAGTGGTTAAATTTATTTTTTTAAAAAAATCAAACAATAAGTAGGGAACACCAACAAATTAATTTAAATCAATCAAAATTGATCATATTGGTTTAATTTTTAATAATCATAAAGTTTGATTTGGTTTGAGATTTTAAAAATTGACCTTATCAGATTGGTTTTTGATTTCTTTGTCTTCTAATCCATAGAAAATACAAATCTATAATTGGGTTGAGAATTGAAAAAGATCATTTAGTTTACTCAAAACCAATTCACAAAAACTAAACCAAAACTACCTTAAAAAACATTGGTTCGGTTTGATTTTTGACTATAAATATGATCGATTCGGTTTTTATCACCTATAAACCCATTAGGTTAGTTCAATTCATTTTTTACTTAAAAAAATAAATAAAAAAGACATATCACCAACAAAAATGAATATGAACAAAAAAACATTTATCATCAATAAAAGGTTTGTATATGATGCAGGGTATATACTAATTGGATGATTCAAATTTTATCATACATAAAAAAAGAAGAAAAAGAATAGAATTGATATTGTAATATATATATAGGTAGTGTTTGTTATTTGGCTAAATAAAAAAATCAAAATATTTGAACATTTTTTATTCAGATAGAAATGATTTATTAGTATCAACAAATATAATTAAAGTTAATTTATTGATAATAAGTTTATTTTAATTATGTTGGTTGCTGTTAATAGGTCACTTTTATTTGGAAAAAAAATTAAAAGGAAAAAAGAAAAAAGAAAAAAGAAAAAAGAAAAAAGAAAAAACACCACCTTAATTATTACAAAATTTATATTTAATACGGTTACATTTTCCCTTAAATATTAATTTGCAGGAATATATAGCAATTAATTCTTTATCGTATGATAGAACAAAACCAATTAATTTTCCTCATATATATATATATATATATATATCAAGCCTTTTACCATCTCCTCCATTCATCTGCAACCATGAAAATGATCTTCCCTTTCCTTGTTCCTTCAATGGCGGTCCTTCTCCTTTCCTTCTCGTTCTTCCTCCCGGGCTTCAGCGCCCACCCAGAAACCGAGCGACTGATCCAAGACATCTGCCACCGAGTGGATAATTTTCAGTTCTGCAACGCCACCATGAAGGCCAACCTCCCAGCCGACATCGGCGACCTGGCTAAGTTATCCATCTCGGTGGCTCTGGACTACGCCACCAACACGAAGGGGTACGCGGAGGAGCTGAGGCGACACGCGACTGACAAGGCGCTGAAATTCTATCTGACGATATGCTCGAACGCTTACGGTGTGGTGAAAGACTCCTTCACGGCGGCGGAGAAGCAGTTTGGTAAAGCGGATTTCGCTGGTGCGGAGGAGAGTGAGAAGAAGGCAGTGCAACCCATCAAGGACTGCGATTTTATCTTCACCAGGCCACCCCAGCGGTCGAACCCATTGCAGGAGAGGAATGAGCAGATGAGGGAGATCATTCAGACAGCCATCACTGCTCTGCAAAGCTTTCTTCCTTGATCATCAATGAGGTGTCTCTGAGAAAGAATAACTCCTTGGGTCGTCTTCAACATCTGGATTCACTTCCTTTATATATATATATAAATCTTAATTACTTGATAATGATTAAGAATAAAGATAAGTTATTTTCCATTCCGTGCATTTTTTTCTCCTTTAAAATTTACAAATAGAAGCTAGTAATAAATTCTACATAAAAAGTAATAGAAGAAAATTGATATTTGTTATGAAATATGGTAACTTTTAAATAATTATGTTTATGTGAATTTCTCATAATAATTCATATTGATGTAAATACTACCATGACACTTTCTTATAAATCTTTTTATGACTTTCTATAAATGATGAACTAATGAAATGATATTCAATCTTTTTTTTTTTAAACATACAAATTTCTTCCTTCTTCCGATCCTTTTATTATACAACATACTATCAACATAAAACTCTAACCAACAGTTTCAAAAATATTTCGAGTTTTTCTTTTAAGACTTTTACATCAAATATTAGGAGAAGCTATAGCTAAAAACTACTTAGTTTAAAAATACCTTATCTCGTAGCCATTGGTGTCATTGGTGCGTTAATTTATATAGCGAATTGTATGTGATTGGATATAGTATTTTGTCAACACTAGATATTGCTTTGCATCAAGTAGACATTGGAATACAATCAAACACGAATTGGATATCTTGAAGATAAATCAAACAACAATAGTGGTCACTTTTTTGGTGCTCATTTTTTTCAAGTCATTTAAAATTACTCTTAATTGATGAAACAAGTCATGAACGAGTATGATTAGGGTTAATGATCAAATATATATAGGAACTATGTGAGTATCTTCCATCAACGATAATGCTACTAAGTTACAAAAAAATAATTTGTTTGTAAAAAGAGGATTTATAAAAGGTGATAGAATTAAACATATCTTTCATAAATTATTTTATAATCATGAACTACAAGAAAATGGTGAAATTAATGTTCAAGAGATTTGGTCATGTGATAATCTAGTAAATCTATTCCCAAAAATTGTTACCATCAAATATATTAAAAAAATTAAGATACAACATTGGAATACAAAGATTGAAAGATCTATTAATGAAAATATTGAAGAAAAAATAATCATATTTACATGAGGGGGAATAATACTAATCTATATGTATTATACTCATTTTTTTTTTTCTTCTTTCAGGTTTTGTCTTATTAGGTGTTCTCGGCAAAGTTTTTAATAGGACAATTCTAATGGTTAAATAATTTAAAGAACATATATATATATATATATATATATATATATATATATATTTCACTAGAGTTTTTCCTATTAGGTTTTTTTCCTTTATCAAGGTTTTTCCTATTGGGTTTTTCATAGTAAGGTTGTAAGGAGTGTTATAAAATATAAAAATTTACTTAGAAATGATACTATATTTTTCTCTAAGCATACCAATTTTTTAACATATTTTTATAACTAATATTTTTTTGACTTAAACATTTAAGAGTTTTTGTATCTTATATAGTATAATTTATTTATTTTAAAAAGAAAAATAAAAAAGTGTACAAAAAAAAAATTAGGTATCTGTTAGCCCAAGGGTTCTCCTAATCGGGTTTTGATGATAACAAATCATGGTTAAGTGACTAATTGATTTGAATGGTAAAGAATCTCAGGTATAAATTTGGAAATTCATCAAATGACCATATTGATACAAGATCGAGACTTTTGGAAGACTTTTGATCATAGGAAACGAATGTAAGATGAATGCATGAGTGCACTTAAGATTTTCATACCTTTTCATGCAGCTTTGAAAACTTGGTTTATCCTTTAAAATTTTGATTTCATTAAAA
The DNA here is from genome assembly GCF_004353265.1 of Vitis riparia. Taxonomy (NCBI): domain Eukaryota; kingdom Viridiplantae; phylum Streptophyta; class Magnoliopsida; order Vitales; family Vitaceae; genus Vitis; species Vitis riparia. The sequence continues at coordinate 29,245,151 of NC_048444.1, forward strand.
CCCGAGTTTTATAAAATGTACCTTAGGCAAAACGTTTTAAAATTGACATATTAATTCACCTAAAGACCTTGCCTAAATGTTAGAAAAGAAAAAAATTGAAAAAGATAAGTTTTCGAGACCAAAAGGCTGAACCGGTCGAGACTCTGGTCAACCGACTCAACCAGTTGGGGAATTAGTCAACCGGTTGCCCTTGTCCGATCGAGGAGTGCCAAAAACACTCTCTCTCATCCAGTAGCTTCCTCTGCCCAGTTGAGGTTCATCCCTTCCCGGTCGAGGTCCGGTCGACCTCCAGTCGAGGCAACGGTAACCTGTCAAAGCATTAAATGCTCTAACGGCTAGTAAACCGGTCGACCCCTAGCTCGACCAGTCAAGGCTGTCTTTTGCTGTTTTTGGCTCCTGAGCTTAGAAACCTATAAATTAAGAGTTCCACTTCATTTATGAGATAGAGAACACTTGCAATCAATTGTCTACCTACCTGTTCTTGGCCTAAAAACTCTCATTTCTTTCTTAGTGCATTAAATCATGACTTGCATATCCTTTAGTGTACTTTTGTGAGTCATCCTAGTTTTGTTTTGTATTTGAGCTATCTTTGAGTTAGGTTGAGGAATTCATTCTTGTAAAAATTGAGTGTTAAAGCCTTCAAGAGGATTGAATCTTGAAGAGATTGTGTAAGAGACAATTGGAGCCGGAATCCAAGTGTAAGAAGATTGGAAGCTTGGTTGAAGCTTCAAGTTAGTGGAACCCTCACTCGGTTAGGAGATCGAGGAGAGTGGACGTAGGCAAGGAAGTGCCGAACCACTATAAAACCCGAGTTTGAATTCTCTAATTCTATCTCTTTATTTTTTTTATTATATTATGCTTGAACTTGTTGTGTTGAAAAAGTTTTTTTAAAAACCCAATTCAACACCCCCTTTGGGTATTTTTCTTAATTAAGCATAGTATTTATTTTCTCAGTACCTTTAGAAGTTGTTATTAAAGACATTTTTTTTTGTTTACTTTTAAAAAACACCTTTATTAAGGTAGGGTTAATACACTTTCAAAAATAAAAAATATAAACATAACCTAGATTTTTGACTCACAACAATATTTTAAGAATTTGTTTTGAAATTATATTTTAAAACAAATATGATATATTTTTAATTATTTTTTATATAGCATTTAAAAAACCAACTAAAAGTATGAACTCCTAATAGTATTTTATTCTTAATAAAGATTGATAACTATTTGCAAGTTAATTTTTTCTTAAGAACTATTTTTAAAAATATTTTCAAACATAATTTTAGTATTTTATAATAGCTCAAAGCAAGAATAAAATTTCATTTGAACAATCAAAATATGAAATCAATTTCTTTACCAATTATCTATTAAGATAATTAAAATATGTTTGATAGTATTTTTATTTGAACTACCTTTAGTCAAAGTGATTTTTCTAATAGTATTTTTGGGAATCACATATATTATAAATACTTGAAATAATAAGGGGCATTTATGTTAGATTATTTCATCCTTTTTAACTAATTAATTATACTTTTTAAAATATATTTTTTTCTAAAAAATAGTTGGACATTCTAAATAGGCATTGGGTTGATTAAAATGGAAGTATATATTGAAATCAATCTTCCTTCCTTCATATATAGAATTAATTAATTAATTAATTTTCTTTTTAGATTATTCATCCTTTAGATAACAATAAGCAAATTCTTGTGAAAATTAAACTAATAATGTTTTTGGTATTAATTAGGAAAAATCCATTAGAATTTAAAAAATAAAAAATAGAAAGGACATGTATTACAAACAAAAATAAATACAAAAAAACATATATCATCAAAGAGGTTTGTATAAGAAACAACATGTCCAATAAAATGTTATTATTATTTAATTATCCAAAATTTATTCAAGATGATCCAAATTTGACCATCAAAGATAGAATAGAATTGATATTATAACATTTGGTTATTCAAAATTTACATATTCAATTTCAGGTGTTCACTGTGTAGTCTTTTACCAACATTTTTTCTCCAATATTAATTTGCTAGAATAGCAATCAATCATTCAAGGAAACAACCCTTGGATTTTCTTTATGATATCAAATATGATCACATCAAGCTAATTTTTCTTCCCATATATATTCAAGCTCCTCACCTTCTTCTCCATCCATCTGCAACCATGAAAATGATCTTCCCTTTCCTTGTTCCTTCAATGGTGGCCCTTATCCTTTCCTCCTCTTTCTTCCTCCCGGGCTTCAGCGTCCGAGCGACTAATCCAGGACATCTGCCACCGAGTGGATAATTTCCAGTTCTGCAACACCACCATGAACGCCAACCTCCGAGCCGACTTCGAAGGCATCGACGACCTGGCCCAACTAGCCATCTTGGTGGCCCTGGACAACGCCACCCACACGAAGGGGTACACGTAGGAGCTGACCCGGCAGGCGACTGACAAGGCCCTGAAATTCTATCTGTCGATATGCTCGAACGCTTACGCGGTGGTGAACGACTGCTTCACGGCGGCGAAGAAGCAGTTCGATGGAGGGGATATAGCCGCTGTGAATGAAAGTGAGAAGAAGGCAGTGCGACCCATCAAGGACTGTGATTTTATGTTCACCAGGCCACCCACGCGGACGAACCCATCGCTGGAGAGTAACAGGCAGATGAGTGACCTCACTCAGATAGCCCTCTCTGCTCTGCAAAACCTTCTTCCTTGATCATCAATGGGGTGCCTGTTAATAAAGAACAACTTCTTCGATTTCACTTCTTTTTGAGCGGGTTGTGTCTTTTAAATACATCTCTCTCGTTCTGAGGCGAAAGAAATCTTAATTACTTCGATCATCCAATCCTCAATTCAATCAAATTTACTTCTTATTATTTTTTTATTTTTTATATTACTTATTTAATAAAATAAAATTTGTATTAAATTCCCAGTAGAATTCTTTCAAGTGAAAACTTCTTGTTTAAAAGCATTTTCAAACACCAAGAAACCATAATCTAGATTCAAGACCCTTCTTCCAAAAGTGGCCAATAACCCGTTTAATACAAGTTCATATCTTGATATTCCTGACTAGGAATTGGGTTGAATAGAAGAAACTCAGGAGGCACCAACATTTTTGTAATAATTCCCACAAGAAATGGTTCCACACAAACTATGAAACGCTTGGGAGCCATGGGAACATGGTCATCGATTATAAGTTTATTACCATCACTGTGACTTGACCTTTGAAACAGTGGGCCAAGATATCAAGTTAAACCACCCTCTGGATCAGCTTTAATCATATGGCTGAACACCCCCTGCTAGAAACTATGATGTAGATTTGAATGAAAATGTGAGTGCTACAATTGGGCAAAAAGCAGTTTTTCAAGGAGAATTTCTCTACCTCTCTTTGCTTTTCCCTTCAACTAACCCAAACAAGGAAGAACACTCAAGAATAATATCAACTGAGAAAACAGCAAATTACACAAATTATTCTGAATCTACAGGACAGATTCCAAATTTCTACTATAATAACAAGGAACTAAGTAAAACAAGCAGATGATACTCGCAACACGCAGTAGCAACAGTAAACCATAAATCTCAAAACGCCAGAACAACATGGTAACATCTCTCCATTACGACAAAGATGGCAATGCAAAATGTTGATGGCAATCACCACGGCTTCTAAGCCTGACACAGATTAAAAGGGAATGTTAATTTTAAATAGAATGAAGCCAGCATAACTTATGTGGGATTTTTCTAATATGATGTCATTAGGGGCCTACCTTGTTAGCAATGTTGTTGGAGAGCCAGTCAAGCCCCTCGTACAGCCCTTCTCCAGAAGTGGCACATGTGCTCTGGATATACCTGAAAGAAACACGCAATGACCAGATCCCATCAGAGGATTTAGGGTTTCTATGTAGAGGGTAAATTCATTGGTGAGTAGGTAGACGGGGGAGAGGAATAAAGAGTATTAACCAAACTTACCAATGGCGTTGACGGAGAGAGTGGAGACCGAGCTTATCAGTAATCTCAGCAGCATTCATGGCATTTGGAAGATCTTGCTTGTTCGCAAAAACAAGCAGCACTGCATCCCTCAATTCATCCTATGCATACAAGCAAGCAACATCTTAAGTGAAAATATATAAATCTCAAAACATCCAAACATGGATAAAGAGCTTTGTACTTGTACAACTATTTTTCTTTTCAGTTGTGGCAGAAAATAAGATCAGGAAACTGGTAGATAAATGTTGCTAGAAGTAATAGAATAATATAGAATGAAATGTGGCTTGTAGGACCAGGCCATTTGCCACAACCAATTTCATTAATTTTAGAGAATTTCTTTTACTGAAAAGATGGAAATCAACTCGGAGAAAATGTAGGTAACTTCTAGCTTTTCATCCTCATTCAACATCCTGTGTAGCTCGTCCCTAGCCTCGACTACACGGTCACGATCATTGCTATCAACCACGAAGATGAGACCCTGAGTGTTCTGGAAGTAGTGTCTCCACAAAGGACGAATCTTGTCCTGGATGTGCAAAACAATGAGAGAATACATAATGCACAAGAGATACCATTCCCAATTTAAAACTGATAAACTCATTTACATTTCACAAAAACAGTGATGATTTTGACCAGTACAGAACAACCTAAGGATAACTCAAGATATACCTTGCCAATTAATTTAATATAGGCACTCTGGGTGGATTACCAACCAAAACAGTAATTATTTTCCAAGAGGATTCATTGTGATCATCAATCCAATCACAAAGACAACTGTATATTAGCAATAGTTTTGCTGCCTTCACTGATACAATAGGCGCAAAAATTGACCAGAAAAAAGAAAAAACATAGCTTAAGCTGATTTAGTTTCTGACAATCTTAGAGCCAATGGAAGCATATATAAATGAGTGTAAGACTATAAGCTCGCATTTTAAGGATATTCAAATTACATAGGCATGGCATACATGAGGAACTAAAAATAGGTGCGCACACATATCTCATTCCAACAGATCACTAGATAAACATACATCCCATTCCAACAGAAACAAGCATATGGGAATCATTTTTTCAGAGAGGTTTTCTTTTCCTTGTTGGTTTGGTTTGGAGTTCAAGGGTAAAGGAAATGTTCAAAGTTGACACGGCCATATATTCTCCAAAAGTTAGCCTGAACAAACAAAATTAAAAACCGGAAGAAATGTGATCACAAAAGTCAATTGTGCACATGTAACAAGATGTCTGCCACGGCATGGATAGTTTTCCTCCTATGGCCAAATAAAACCAAAAGAAAAGGCAGCATAGTATAGTTCATGCTTATGTTACATGCTGATGGAGCAAAGTTCAATTCAACAAAAACACCCAGAAAAAAGCTCATCATGTCACCCAAATATATAGCCAAGAAAATGCCTTGTAAAGCACTGGTACAAAAAATATAACATACCTTGTCCTGGCCACCAACATCCCAGACAGTAAAGCTAATGTTCTTATATTCCACAGTCTCCACATTAAATCCAATTGTGGGAATGGTGGTAAAACCATGAATGAGTTCTACTTTCCAAAACCAAATCAATGACAATTCAGTATAAACCCTCCATCAAAACCACTTAAAAAAGAAAGAGACAATTTTTTTTTTTTATAAGTAAAGAGAAGTATATATATTAAAAATAGAAAGAGACGCAAGTCACACTATGAAGTGATTGATTTACTATAAGGAAATATCAATTAAGGTTAGGTTGATGAAACATAAACATATAATCCTTGGTCAAAAACCATTTAAACTGGATGAAGAAAAGAAAAACCTAAGTCCTAAAACTATTGGAGGATGGGAAAGTTTCTCATAATAATTTGTGATTTTTTTTTACATTCTCTTTATCCCTGTTCAAAAAAATATGAGGACAATCTAGCATATGGGTCAATGACTACAAGGTGCAAAACATACCAATTGTGGGAATGGTGGTAACGATCTCTCCCAGCTTGAGCTTGTACAAAATGGTGGTCTTACCAGCAGCATCAAGACCCACCATAAGAATTCGCATCTCTTTCTTAGCAAAGAGCCGGCTGAAAAGCTTGGTGAAAGACAACCCCATGTTTGGCGTCTATAGATAAAAAAATACCCGTAAACGGAGGTTCAATACATATCTAAGGAAAATACCTTAAAAAAATAAAAAAATACATATCTAGGGAAAACATACACAAAACAGAATAATCAACAAATCCATGTTTTCCTACAACAATTGGAGCCTTGGAATTGGAATCTCCTCCATATCCGAAATTCCCAGAATCACAGAAACCCAAATCCAACCACGCCCCAAAAAATAAATAATAAATAATAATTATAAAATGCCCTAGTATCGTTATTTATTTATTTATTTTTCTACAATAGCAAATAGTTTACCCAAAAATGTTTCAAAGAAATGTTTCTTAAGGCTCCTTAGATCTCTTCGGAAACTCTATCATTACCAAAACTCGCCATATATTGAATAAACACCGAGGAAAATCTTTTTACACCCAAAACTTATTTATCTCCAAAAAAATTCCATTAAAATTTTTTTATTCCACAAAATTGGAACCCCAAACCAAATCCAATTCTGAACAAGCAAACCCAACACATCCAAATCCACGAAGGCAATTCCGAACTAAATCAAGATTCTCAATCAACTTCATAAATAAGCCAAAAAAAAAAGCGCACAGATTTAACATCGAATCTTCATTTTCGCAGAGCTAAATCTCTATACAAAAAAATCAAATCGCCAAAAAAATAAAATGGAAATTCAAACACAAACCCTAGACGAACAATCAAATCAACAAGGAAAACGATCAGATCTGTACCAGAATCTGAATCAAGATCTACTCATCGAAGAGGAATTACCTGGTAAGGACAGAATAGTAATTTTGGGAAACTTAGAGGGCAGATCTCGAGAAGCTGCCCAAACGAGAGGAGAAGGAATTGAATGGAGACTCTAGCATTTATAGATGGTCGAATGTGACGGACGTTTAGACGCCGTTGGTCTGGGTTAGGATCCTCTGCGATCCAGTCTACTATAGTCATCTGGGGGCTTTGTCTACTTTTTGCCACGTCGTCTTAAATGTAGGATTTGGTAGGAAAAGATAATAGGATCATGATTATAATTATCATTTTTAGAAATGAATTAGCTTTTTTTTTAATAAATAATAAATTAAAATAACATTTCTATAAAAAATAATATTTTAACAATATATTAAATTTCTTTTTTAAGTAAATAACCAATTTTAATAAAATTAATAAAAATGTGTTTTTATCTTCTTTAGAAGCCTATCCAAATTAAATCCTACTTTTAGGACAAGTGAAGGATAGAATGAAAATTATTTAAAAATCATACATTTTAAGGTTGTCATTTTTCATATTGGAAGAGGAAAAAATTCTAATTATTTGGTTTCTCTATTAAAAATATAAAAGAAATTCAGGTATAATTAAAATTTTATATATTTTTAAATTATTTAATTTTTACATATAAAAAAATATATATATAAAATGAGTTTAAAGTAATATATAAAAATAATTTACTTATTTTAAATCAATTTTTTTAACATTTATTTATTTAGTTTTATATTTCCTTTTTATTTTCTTTCTCTCATATCTTTCCTTAATTCTTTAATAAATTTTTGGGATTTTTACATTTACTTTAGGGTTATTAATTTATTAGGCTTTTCAACACAATAGAGACACTTCGTGGTCTATACTTCATGGTCTATAAGGTTTACAAAAAGTCAAACTTTTGATGTTTTCAACTAAGGTTGACTTTGATATAATGTGTTGAAAATTATATGAATGTTATCAACTTTGAAACCATTAATCTAATAACTCAATACCAATTTACACACTATGACATTTTTCGATATAAAAAGAATATCTAAAGTACTGATAACACTCACTAACCTTTAGGACCGTTCTTAAATGTTCTTCTTTTAGAATGAAACAATTAGAATTAGATTCGTCCAATTAAAATACATATCATTCATACAAGGATCTTCATGACGATGCCAATAGAAGCGACCATTTCATCATATAGGGTAGTTTTTATTTTCTAAATGGGATTTTTTTTTTCTTTTCTTTTTGGTGACATGTAGTGAGTAATAGGCTCATTGTTTTATGGTTCCCAAATTATAAGCTACTTTTCTCATTCACTTCAGGATTTCAACCCAACAACAAACATTAGAGATTAGAGCATTTAACATAGAATTAGTTCTAAGTTTTTGGAGCTGAATCCTCATTCAACTTCTGATGTAAAGCTTCCCATCTATCTGCAACTCCAAGTCTTCCTTCCCCTCTCCTGCCTCTTCCCTGCTGCCCTTCTGGTTCTCCTCCTTACCCTTTCCCCATAGAACAGCATAGAGCCCCAAAACAACAAACAGAGACCCTACAACACTGAGTCAAACCACACAGATTGGGATCAGAAATGGAGAGCTAGTCTCCAAACATAAGGTGAAGATGGAAATGGAAATGGGGTATGAAAATTTTAGAGTAAAGGGTCAAGCACTTACGTTCCAAAGTGTAGTTTGTCGCGAAGAAGGGCCCAGCTGAGAATGGCCACAATGACAAGGAGCAAGGGGCTGAAGACTGACACGTAGAGAGGACCTTTCCTTTGTATAGTCCAGGACATGAGGCAAAATGCTAGTGCAGTACACACAATTGCCTGAGAAAATGATGCCAAACTTTGAGTATAGAATCTATAGATTGAAGTCTCTGACAAATTCCTCAAAAAGTATTTATTAGCATTGTTTGATCATGTATTATCCCACATCAGTTATGGGAATAAGTGTTCTTCCATTAATTGGATAGGACGGGTTTTAAAGCCTTGGCTCCAAAATGGATATTATCCACATAAGAGGGAGTAAGTTGTTACAAATAGTAGTGAGCATTTTATTTGTATAAAGGGTAATTTTGATATTTCATATCAATCGGGGAAAAAACTAGTAGTATTATGATAATTGACTATACACCTTTCAAAGCTATAAGGATATATTCTATGAGACATGATGTAAATCTTGTGTTTGCATCAATGATTATGAGATCTCACATTGAGTAGAAGAAAAAAATAGTAGTAGACTCCTCATAACTAATAGACACGAACTAAAGGGCTTGAAATGGACAATATCTACATAGAAAATGTTTGTAATAGGTTCTTTATAACTAGTTGACATGTTTTAAGTTATGACCATCTATTTAGCTTAAAGCAAGTAATATTTACATGGAAATAAGAGAGATATATTTGATAAAGTATAATACCGAGTAAAGAGCTGCAATAAGCCTGATGGAATCATTTAATGACCATGCTGAAGGTTGGTGGTCAACAAACAAGCCAATGACTCCACACTCAATGCTGGCCATGAAGCACATCAGAGTGGAACTTGTGTAAGGAGCTGCAAACTTCACACACATTCTTCCCTGAAATCACCATTGGTAGTACTTTCACAAATCAATCAACTTGAATTCAAAACTATAGAACTAATTACTTTCCTAGAAAGAAGTTAGGTACTCACTTGAATTATGAACCATATGGCCCAAGAAATACAGCTAGTGATCAGAAGAAAAGGTCCCAAGATGAAGTTGGCCCCACTCTGAGAATCTCTAGTTTTTAGCTGCTCTGCATACTTCCAATGGATGCCGGATTCACCGATATTGATGGCGTGTCCTCTGTAAAATGTCAGTATCATGGCCCCTCCTATACATACTACTGTTCCCAGCACCTTTGCCTGTCCAGGCCTTGTCTTAATTCCCACTGTTTCAAGCCTAATAAGCATACAAATTGAAAAGAAGATTGTCAGAAAAGCAATAAAATTTTTGAAAAACTCGTCTTTTAGGCTTTGAGGGTGGTGGCAAGCACCTGAAGGGGACAGCAAGGAGGAAAGTCATGGCTGGGAGAAGGTTGTTAAATGCGCAGCCTAGTGTCGGGTTGGAATGTTTTAGCCCAATGAAGTAAAGGATCTGATTCAAGGTTGCCCTGAAAGTCTCTGAAAATTAGAGACCGAAAGATGATTGTGACCAAGTGAAAAACAGCAAAAAAATAAGATGTAGTTTACCATGTTTGTTTGGCAAGAAAAAGGCTACAAGCATTGAAATCTAGAAATGAAAATTTGGAAATTGGAAACTTACCCGAAAATGGAAGACAAGAAGGCTTGGAATAGAACAATTCTTGTAATCTTGGGTCTTGTTTTCCTGGAAAAAAAATGGGATAGATTAAAGCCTACATGCTTCTGAACTATTTGAACAGGTATATATATATATATGCATAGAATAATCTGTAAAGAATAATATTGCATTGCCATGGAAGCTAAATCATTTTTTCTTTTTGATTAAGAGAAAGAAGGAAGATGATAAAAGAAAATTCAAGAGTTTTTCTCTAACCCCATCAGGATATGATCAGTTTGGAGATTTTCAGGGAGTTTTTGATTCATGGAAGTTCAGAAATGAAGAAGCTTCTTTAAGGAGACATCAAGGAAATCAATAAGATGAAAAACAGAGTAAAAGGAAACATGTTCCTGTGTTTTCTCATCAACCAAACAAAGCCTAAAGAAAAAACTACTCAAGAAACCAAAAGATGGACTCAACTTCAGAAACTAAAGCCTGTAAAGAAAGAAAGACATTAAAGCCAAAGCCATGCATGGAATCCAATCAATTGTAACAAAGTCTCTGTCCATCACCTCTCAAGAAAATAAGCAAAAGGAATCATGGCCACAGTGGCAAAGATTTGCCTATAAGCGACGAGGATGAAGGGGTTCATCCCAGAATCCATGGCCAGCTTCACAAAGATATTCATTCCTGCATAGCCCATTTGGACAAGAAACATGGCCAGAAATGGCAGATAATCACCACCCATATTTTCTTTTTCTCTTTAGTTGCAGGCCAGCTCAATTAACCTGACTCAGATAGAAAAAGGGGAGATGTGATGAAGAGAAAAAGAGAGGAGGAGCATTACATTTATATTGATGGAGGCAGCAACAGAAAGTTGGAAAGAAAATCTTCAAGAAAAAGAGAGAAAACCGTAAGATTTGTTGCAACACTTGGGAAGGTAGAGGGAAAATAAAGGTGCTTTCTGGTTATCTGGGATTTTTTGGAAGCATTGGCTGAGTTCAGGAGTTTGAAGCAACCACATTGCATTCTGGCAAATGAAGCATACGTGTGGGGGTCCTGATTTTTGGGCATTGGTTTGAACCGACTAAGCTCCTTTATATGATTTTTCTTTTGTTTATGTTTGTAACGTAAGGATGTGATGTGGGCTGGGTGAGCTGGGCCATGTGAGTGAGGGTCGGAGTGGGTAACCCCAAACCCAAGCCCAAGAGTCAGACCTTACATGGGTTTAGGGTTTCTTACTTGGACCATGTCCAACCAATGTCATCTTTGGAGATAGATTGTATATAAGGATGAAAAGTAGGTCGGGTTGGGCTAGGATGAGTTGCGAGTATAGGTTGGTATCGATTAGTGATTTTGGATCCACCATGCTAGGGTTTCAAGTTTTGTGACTATACTTGGCATTCAATTCAATGTCAACTTTAGTTGAAGAGCGAATGTTATATTACATTATAGAGATGTAATGTTAGGTTAGACTAGGTTAAGTTGAGATGGAATGAGTCTAATTAGAGTGTGTTTGACAGTGATTTTAAAAAGTGTTTTTAGTCTTTTTTTAACGCTTTAAAATTTTTATTTTTTAAATATTAAAAAGATTAGAAATACTTTTCAAAATTATTGTTAAACGCACACTTAAAGTGCATTTGATAGTGATTTTAGGAAGTGTTTTTAATCTTTCTAACACTTAAAATTTTTTATCTTTCATATATTAGAGATGCTATAAATATTTTCTAAAATCACTACCAAACACGCTCTTAATATGGGTCGGTATCAAGTAAGTGATTTGGGACCTCTCGAGAGATGAGGCCCGAGCTCAAGTTCAACATTATATGGATCCTATTGCAAGTCTAATCTAATTTCATTTTTAGTTGAATATTTCACCTGCGATGCTAAGAGCATCTCTAATACAAAATGTTAAGCAACATGTTTTTACTTTTGAAATTGATAACTTGTCTTTAATGCAAATGCTAAAATTAAAAGTGTGAAATTCTAATACAACATTCCAACATAGGATGCTAAACTTAGTGTGATTATTATTTTGATATATGAAATGACATTGCCAAAGTAGTACCAAATTTGACACATCAAATATGGTGTAGCTTCTATTCAAATAAAATCACATAAAAATATTATAAATATAAAGTCAATGAATACCAATAAATAATAATAATAATAAAATGTGAATAAAAATAATAATTAAATATTCAATTAGATATTATTTAATATGTCAATATCAAAGATAAAAATATGACATATTTAATTTTTAAATTATTTATATATAATATAAAGTTACAATTTCTTATAATTATTCATAATTTTAATAATATATATTTATGATATTTATTAGAAAATCCAAATAAGAACCAACTAATATTGGTAAGTGCACATGACATGGAAACGACCTATATGTCTAATGATCATTTTGGGAACTTCCCTAAAAATGTAAAACATAATTAACTTGCAAAAAGCAAAGTCAACCTCGTGACTTTGAAATCAATGTCATAATAGTCATGATTCTTCTTTAATTATGGAAGAAAAACTCACATGCCTATTTAAAAAGAAAAAAAAAAAAAAAAGGTAAAAACATGAAATGTGAGGTTTTTTTTTTTTTTTTTTAATTATTTATTTGTTAAAATAAATATTTAAAAATTCTTAAATTTATTCTAACAAACTACAATTTTATTTTTATTTATTTTGGAATAAATGCTCATTGCCAATTTTAATTATTTATTTGTTAAAAAAAGAATATTTAAAAATTCTTAAATTTATTCTAATAAACTACAATTTTATTTTTATTTATTTTGGAATAAATGATCATCGCCAAACGCGTCCTTCATATTTTATTTAAAGTGTTAGTAGGATAAAAGGGCAAAGCCTCTGAAAGGGACAAGAGTTCCCAGCAATGGCTTCTCACTCTCACTCTCTACTGCTCTCTCGTCTTCTTCCTCCTCCCCATTGCTTCTTCCTTCTTCTTCCATGGCTTCTCATTTCTCTCCCAAACCCAGTTCTCTCTCAGTGCCACCACACTCCCGTTATCTTCTCTTTCGGCGATTCCAACTCTGACACTGGCGGACTCGTCGCCGGGCTCGGCTTCCCAGTCAACTTCCCCAATGGCCGTACCTTCTTCCGCAGATCAACTGGCCGTCTCTCCGACGGACGCCTCATCATCGATCTTCTCTGTAAGTCACCGCACTCGACCACTACTCTATCCCTTTTCTTCATAGGTTACCGTGGGTGTGAGGTGGGATCGGATCTACCGTTCACCTGATTAGGGGTATCAGTCAAAGCACGCGCTTTGAACGGCATCTGGTGTGCCAGTTGGCTTTTCAACGGTGCTGATTTTGCATACGGGGCTTCGTTTTTTTTCCACCGCCGAGGTTCCGTGTTAATGGTACTACCGAGGGGGCGGCAGGCAGTGTGCACTTGTACCTTATTTTAAATGATCCGAGTTTACACGCATGTGCGCTTGTACCTAATTTTGAACTAAATTAAATTCTTGTTTTGTCATGGTTTTTTTTTTTTTTTTTTCAGAATTTGACAAGGGTATTATTGGAAAAAATATTATTAAATCGGTTAATATTTTATAAAATTAAAAATATTTATATATTAAACCATAGATTGAAAAAAATTAATTTAACAAAATGATTTGATTTAGGTAAAATATGTCTTAATTTGATATAACTTAAATTAAATACCATTAAATGTTGTCGGTGGTATACAGACTTTCTATTTTGGTTCACGAGTCAATTCTAAGGTATGGTCGACAAGAATGGATGGTTCATTATTGTGCTTGAACCATTGAATAATGGTTCAACCCTATGTGGACAGGATTGTATCTTTTCTTTATTTTATTTAAATTTTGGGTACCTATTAAATTTTTGTTGAGTTACCAATTTCCTAGAAGATAAATAGCCGGTTATTTTGGGTACCTGTTATTGTACCTATTTAAACGATTATATTATTTTTGCAGGCCAGAGCTTGAGAGCAAATTTTTTGAGCCCATATCTAGATTCTGTGAAGTCCAACTTCACCAATGGGGCCAATTTTGCAATTGTGGGGTCATCTACTCTCCCTAAATATATTCCTTTTGCTTTGAATATTCAAGTTATGCAGTTTCTTCATTTCAAGGCCAGCTCACTTGATCCTATGGTTGCAGGTACTATAGCCAATTTACTTCCAATTGTTGTGTTTTTTCGGGTTTAGATGATACTTATAGTAAAAGTTGGGAGACTTTGATGCAATGTTTGGTTTCCAAGATTGTTTGATACTATTGCATGCATTTGATCTATGTGAACGTATTAGATATTGATGTTAGAAGTTGAATTTGTCCCACATTTCCAAGTTAGTGGGCTGTTATGATGTTATTTGTGGATTGGACACTGTCATGACTCGCTCCTAACCGTGTAGATATTGTTCGATTTGGATTTAAAGAGGTCCTCAGGGCTTTAAAATGCCTCTACAGGGTTAAGAGAAGTTCATACTTATATAGCGTCAGATATGGGATGTCACACTCTCCTTTTAATCTAGCTTTTAGGGTATGAGGCCATGATGGGTTTGGACCCCGACCCATTATTATGTCTAGTTACTATGAAAAAAATAGTAAAGGAAAATGTTGAAAGATTTTCCTCCCCATTTTTAATGATGTTGAAAGCTCATTTAATTTCGAAATTTGAAAGTATGATATATGAATGAATTGATACCAATATTATCAAACTCTGCTTTTAGGTCCAAGACATTTGATCAATGATGAAGGGTTCCGGAATGCACTCTACCTGTTCGATATCGGGCAAAACGACCTTGCTGATTCATTCTCCAAAAACCTATCATATGCACAAGTTGTGAAGAGAATCCCATTCATACTTGCTGAAATCAAGTCTGCCATTCAGGTGAGTTCAGTCATTCTGATAAGATTATTGGGAAATACATGATATTGAGAAAAAATATAAAATTATTGAGTCCTCAAAACATCTTATATATATTTAAGCCTAGTATTTAAGCCTTAAACTACGAGCCCTTGCTCTACTATATATATTTCACTCTTCCTTGCTTCTTTATTCACTCATTATAGGTTATGTATACACTATCTCCATCTTATAGCTTTTCCCCTACGAAACAATACTTTTGGAAGATTTGTTTGGATTATCTTAGAGGCGAAAGGGTGATATGGGGTTAGTTAATCATAAAAAATAATCATTAAATCTTTGGAATAATAAAATACTCGTTAGGTATATCAATGCGTAGCGTAGATTGGGATTAAGGCCTTGTTAATTGTTACCATTGTTGTACCGCTTGTAGACTATGTATGATCAAGGAGGCAGGAAATTTTGGATACACAACACTGGGCCATTGGGTTGTCTCCCTCAGAAACTCTCATTAGTACCTAAGAAACCGGGCGATCTTGATCCATATGGATGTCTCTCTGCATACAATGATGTTGCAAGATTATTCAATGAAGGACTGCGCCACTTGTGCCAAGAGATGAGATCCCGATTGAAGGATTCTACCATTGTGTACGTAGATATATTTGCTATCAAGTATGATCTCATTGCCAACTCTACCAAACACGGTAAGCTTGAATCAAGTCTACATGAACTTGGTGAATTGCCTGTGACCCAGAATCACCTTGACACAACTGTTTTGCCTTGCAGGTTTTTCAAGCCCATTAATGGCGTGTTGTGGCTATGGTGGACCGCCATACAACTACAACATCAGGGTTACATGTGGGCAGCCTGGGCACCAGGTCTGCAAAGAAGGGTCTCAATTTGTAAGTTGGGATGGAATTCACTTTACTGAAGCTGCCAACACCATTGTTGCTTCGAAAATCCTTTCAATGGACTACTCTACACCTCGTATACCATTTGATTTCTTTTGCAACAGATGATCAGACCATTTGGAGAGGTGTTTGCTTCTCTTGCTTGTATGACAAAAGGGTCATACCGGTCCAGAATGCCCAGACTGGCTCAAGGTTAGAGGTTATGTGCTCTAGGGAGTGAGGTTTTGTTGTGTTTCTTCACTGAAGCGGTAATGCTTTCTGTATTGTTGTAACTTGTAAGTACTTATTGATTGTTGCCTAAGAAGCCTGATTTTGATTGCTTATAAAGTGGTTTAGAAGTTGTATTAATGGCCTGTTGTTACAGAGGATTTTGGTGGGTAGTAAAATGAATTTCTTTTGAAATTTTCGTAGTAAAACCAACGTAAGAAAATCATTTTTTAAAATATTTTTTTTCTTAATAATTTTTTAGAATAAAAAATAACCTAAAAAATAATACGAATTGAGCTCATTGGTAAGCATTGTACTAAATAAAAATGAAAAGGTTTTAAATTATTTTTTAATCTACCCATTAAAATATAATTATTTTAGTATATGTCACATCATTTTTGTTTATTTTAAAGATAGTTAAGATATACTATATTTATTAAAACTAAAAAGAAAAAAAAATCTCAAATTTTAAAGTAGAAATATATTTTTCTTTTACCTTAATACTATAGTACCTCAATTTGATTTCTTGATCATAGAAAAGTGATATACTTTATAATAATTTATGTTATATTTTGTTTTTGAAAAATTGAAAGAAAAATACGATGAAAAATGAAAATTTAAAAATAGATTTAATATTAATAAATTATTTTTAAATCATATTTCAAGTTTATGATACTCATTTAATTTTTTAATATAAAGATTAAATATTTTAAAAATATATAAATTTTTATTAATTTTAATTATATTTGAGAACATTAGGGACTCATTTATCAACATAATATGTATTTAGATACGCTCAAATCTCTTTGGGATAACGTGTATAACCCTATTCCACTGTGATCTGATATGGAATCAACTTAGAATTATTAAATTATAAGTTTATAACCCTAGCCCCCATTTCTACTCCCAAAGGAACAGATCTAGTATTTTTTTTTTTTTTGATTCCGGTCAATGGGAAGGATCTTGAACTAAGAAATAGTTCCTGAATACTCAGAAATGGATATCTTTTTGCCATATTTCAGATTGTATGAGTCGTATTAATGATAATACGAATCATTATGTTAATTCATTGTTCTTACCATTCATTTCTACCAAATTTGATTAATGGGTATTTGAAAAACCTTTAATTTATCCATCAAAATCTCATGGGCAATTCAGTTTCGTGTTCATCAATGCAGTCTTTGCTGATGCCATGTCGTAGATATTGCACAAGTGTTGCAATTGCCTATAATTCTCAAATTGCTCGCTATGCTAGAATCGGGCAAATCGAGAGTGCTAGAAGGGTGTTTGATGAAATGCCTGATAAGGGTATTGTTTCTTGGAACTCGATGGTTGCTGGGTATTTCCAAAATAATCGGCCTCGTGAAGCTCGGTATCTGTTTGATAAAATGCCTGAGAGGAACACTGTTTCTTGGAATGGGTTGATATCTGGGTATGTAAAAAATAGAATGGTTAGTGAAGCTCGTAAAGCTTTTGATACAATGCCTGAAAGGAATGTCGTTTCGTGGACTGCCATGGTTAGGGGATATGTGCAAGAGGGTTTGGTTTCAGAGGCCGAAACTCTTTTTTGGCAAATGCCTGAAAAGAATGTTGTGTCATGGACAGTGATGTTGGGTGGTTTAATTCAAGTGCGGCGGATTGATGAGGCCCGGGGGCTTTTTGATATTATGCCAGTTAAAGATGTGGTTGCTAGGACTAATATGATATCTGGGTATTGTCAGGAAGGTCGATTGGCGGAAGCTAGAGAGCTCTTTGATGAAATGCCTCGTCGGAATGTGATTTCTTGGACTACTATGATATCTGGGTATGTCCAGAATGGGCAGGTGGATGTTGCGAGGAAACTTTTTGAGGTGATGCCAGAGAAGAACGAGGTGTCATGGACAGCAATGTTGATGGGTTACACCCAGGGTGGGAGGATTGAAGAGGCTTCTGAGCTTTTTGATGCAATGCCTGTGAAGGCTGTTGTTGCTTGTAACGCCATGATCCTCGGGTTTGGCCAGAATGGGGAGGTAGCTAAAGCAAGGCAAGTGTTTGATCAAATTAGGGAAAAGGATGATGGAACATGGAGTGCAATGATTAAGGTTTATGAGCGGAAGGGGTTTGAAGTAGAAGCACTTAATTTGTTTGCGTTAATGCAAAGAGAAGGAGTTCAATCAAATTTCCCTTCTTTGATCAGTGTTCTTTCTGTTTGTGCTAGCCTAGCAAGTCTTGATCATGGTAGACAGGTGCATGCGGAGTTGGTGAAATCTCAATTTGATTCCGATGTATTTGTTGCCTCAGTTCTGATCACAATGTATGTTAAGTGTGGTGATCTTGTGAAGGCAAGACAGATTTTTGACCGGTTTTCTCCCAAGGATATTGTCATGTGGAATTCTATTATCACAGGTTATGCTCAGCATGGCTTGGTAGAAGAAGCCTTGCAAGTTTTCCATGAAATGTGTTCTTCCGGCATGGCAACTGATGGTGTTACCTTTGTTGGAGTTCTGTCAGCATGTAGCTACACCGGGAAAGTAAAAGAAGGCCTTGAAATTTTTGAGTCAATGAAATCTAAGTACCTGGTGGAGCCAAAAACTGAACATTATGCTTGCATGGTTGATCTGCTTGGCCGAGCAGGCCTTGTAAATGATGCAATGGATTTAATACAAAAGATGCCAGTAGAAGCAGATGCCATTATTTGGGGTGCCTTACTAGGTGCATGTAGAACCCACATGAACATGAATTTGGCTGAAGTGGCAGCAAAGAAACTTCTACAGCTTGAGCCCAAAAATGCTGGGCCTTATATACTGTTATCAAATATTTATGCATCAAAAGGTAGATGGGGCGATGTTGCAGAGCTGAGGAGAAATATGAGGGTGAAGAAGGTGAGCAAATCACCTGGATGTAGTTGGATTGAGGTGGAGAAAAGAGTGCATATGTTTACTGGGGGTGTGAGTACGAAGCATCCTGAGCTTTCAAGTATCATGAAAATGCTGGAGAAATTAGATGGGATGTTGAGAGAAGCTGGATATTATCCTGATAGCAGTTTTGTGCTGCATGATGTGGATGAGGAAGAGAAAGTGCGTAGCTTGGGGTATCACAGTGAGAGGCTGGCCGTGGCATTTGGACTTTTGAAGGTACCTGAAGGGATGCCCATTCGGGTAATGAAGAATCTTCGGGTTTGTGGAGATTGCCATTCTGCAATTAAATTAATAGCAAAAATAACAGGCCGAGAGATCATTGTGAGGGATGCTAACAGATTCCATCACTTTAAGGATGGCTTCTGTTCTTGCAGGGACTATTGGTGATTGCATGGCTCCTAATGTTGTCCATTAGATCCTACAAGGTTGCTGTCTTGACGTAAAGATCATGCGCAGCCTCCTAACATGGCCATCATCGGATCTTCAGTGCCAAATACATGGCCAGATGACAATATGTTCAGTTTCTAGAAAGACCTTCCATGACAAGAAAAATATTGTAAAATTGAGTTAGATTCATGTTTTGCCATTCAGCTATGAGATTGAAGGTATACATGGTTCACCTCAAGACAGTTAAGAGAGAAAATTGAACGTAACACCATTCTGACAGTCTTCATACTCTTATTCATGATTGTTTTTCATGTATGAGTTTGAAGGTTGGATTATGATGGTCTACATGCGGGAAGACATCCAAAATAAACATGTTTGCAGTATTATCCATTGGAAAAAGCATAGCATACAGCTCGTGGAAGGCAATTCCTTCTCAAAGAGTTCTGCAAACCATTCTTAAAGGCAAACAATCATACTGCATTCGTGTTTGGGTATGTTCCATCTCCATTCAAGTATACATCTTTTCTCATGCTGCTTCCTCTGTTGAGATGCTAACATCATCTATTACTCTTTTAGGCAATATTTGGATCCAAAGACTCGTGAAATCCAAGGTAACCTTTGAAACCTGTTCTTACCTCAAGCTTTTGATAATATGGCCATGATCTGTCATTACGTGCAATTATCCCCACTTCCCAGGATATCTACATTCTACAATCCACAAATATAGTCCCTCAGTGCAAATCCACTCACACCCACCTCCATCCCAGGGCCGGTTTAAACAGAGACAGGAGTGAACCTATTAACCCTTTGTTTGCAACTTATATTTGCCTCTATGCTATATAATTGAGGGTTGTAAGTGAGAAGAATTTCTGGAATGCATCTCTCATCAATGCATTAAGCTATACGACTTTCATGTTTAAAAGTATGAAAACCTAATATATGTATAATTTAATTCATTAAAAATTTGATTCCTTGCAACTAAACCTGTTCTTCTCACCTAGTTATTATTATTATTATTATTTTTTGCTTCTACATGCTCTTGATGGATGGTACTTTAGTCAAACAGATAACCCACTATATGAAGTTCAACTTTACATTGTGTAAGTAGGTTTTTGCAAGTCTATTTAGTATGAGTAAGCATATAGTTAATAGTATTTGGCATTTTTTATGTTAGTGTGATCTAGGTTTTCCTTCAAACTGAAATGATTTCCTGCCACATTTTTGTAGTGGACAAATAAATGAATGCAGAAAATAAATGCATCCTGCACTATGGATGGTGCTTTCTTTGTGGAAATAGTAAGAAAACACAATTTGTGTCAAGAACAATGGATTCTGTGTCAAACTGTGTACAAACAGTGTAATGCTTCAATCTACATAGCACATTAAAATGGTGGGAGCGCATTAAGGAAAAAAAGGGATCTGTTTCTTTCCTGATAGGTTATCCCATACAATGGCAAGAGTGAATGTGAAGCTCCTAAAAATGATTTGACTGACACTTGTGTGATTATGATCATAATGCAGTTTTCTTTTCATGCTTTCCTGTCATGATTCTGGGGTTTTTAACTGATGTAGTCCCCTTCCCCTTTTTGAAGTTGTTTGAATTTTTTGTCTTGTTCAAGGATTTTAATTAGAATGCTGGATTTCTACATGGTAATAAACTTTAACATTAGATATCCCTCATGTATCCTGGCTTCCAAGCAGCCCCACTTGAAACCCGGAGATGCTTAGCATCCTCAGGAATGTGTTTATTTTCAACTTTCAATCCAAGATTAGACAAGAAAGAAAATGTTTCTTACAGAGAGATTATTGCTCTTGGTTTGGTTTGACTAGGAATTACATGGTAGATTGAGGTCCAACCCTTTCCATTCTTCATTCTTCTCTTTCTCTTTCTTCACAGGTTCATTTGTGGTGATGCTTGAGTAGGTTATGCAGGCATTTTTTAACTCGAGCCCTGCAAAATCTTCCCATTCAAATGAAGGAGTCCAAACAGATTCATGTTGAATCTTCAGCTTCTTTCTCACCTGTTGTGCATTTGTTGTCTCCTTAGGTTCATGCAAACTGTTCATTGATTGGCCGCAAGCATCATGGAACCTTCTGATTATTGTGAAGAACATCTCAATCTTCTCCTCCTCATCCTGTCCTTGTTCTTCTTCCAGACAGGCTGGTCTCTTCTTTCTGTCCATTTCCATTTTGCTGATGAGAGTGCTTGTTTCACCTGCTACTTGGAGTTTGTGGGTTGTTCAAACATAATTGAATTTGATTGCATATCTGTGTAATGTTGGTCCCAAGTCTGTTGAAAAATTTGGCATCCAAGTGGGATGTGGTTATTCTTTACTTTGGTGACAACTCTTTAAATTTAGACCAAGGAAATTGATGGAGGTGAATCAACTAAAAATGCCCCTTTTCAAACTCAATCACCAATAATTGGTGGGTCTCTGATGCCATGCCATTACATCACCCAACCCAAAACTCCTCTTAATTTTGTAGTGGCCTAAATCTAACTAAAATCTCAACGTCTGAAACCACTCCAAATTGATTTGCTCTGGCTTGGATTTGGATTATCATCTTTGGGCATCTGCAGCATAGTTTCTCAGCATGTACCCTCTTCCTGCAATTGCTGTCTGCTCTGCTGCTTCGGAGAAATATTCGTATTAGGAACTTCAATATACTATTTATTACATTAGAACATTTCAAAATTAGTGAGGTATTGACTTTTGGAATAGGGAAAAAGATGCTCGAATAACTTGAATTTGGGTCATTGATTAGCTTGAATGAACCGGAGCATGGTTATAGCCAATGTCTTTTCCTAGGGAATCTTTGACATTTTTTTATTCCCTTATGTTGTAACTTTAATGTTTCTTCTTTTCTTTTTATACGCCTTGATTGAATAGGCATGTGGATATGTTCCAAATGGGATTTATGTGATTGGTTTCAAACCCCTTCATGAATCAGAGGTCCAAGTACGAGTCTTCCTGGTATTTAAGTGGTGTAAGATAGAGGCACAGACCCATATCACCTGGGTTTGCTTCAAAGTAAAACCTCGATATTCTGGTGATGTCTATGGACACGAGAGACCCTAGAATATCAACAAAGAAGATGGAGATCTGCAAGGTAGAAGGCTTCCAAAATGACTTGGAAGTCTTGGAAGTCTCGTCCTCAGTAGTAAAATTTAAAGCCTACTGACTCAATAAATTTGAATATAAGTCACCCTCTAAGCTTCTGAAAAGCCCTTCAATGCCCATCTTACCTTAACAGTTACTCAAAGAACACTAGTCAAAATTGAGCTGAAGAAATCTAAAAGATGAATGGTGGGTGGGAGATGTATTTAAAACAAGGCAGATGAGAATGCTGTGCACCACAATTTTAATGGGATATGCTGTGCAGTCAACCAAGTATTCATCATCAACAGTTGGATACATTTCTCTCTACAAAGAAAGGTTCAAGTCTAAGCCACTCCCTCCTCCATTTCCTTCTTTGCTTTCTTCTTTTTCTTCTTCTTTTCTCTCCGAAGGGCCTGCTTGGATCCCGGGAAAGTCTTTAGCACCTTTAGCCTGTGAGCCACCCATGAAATCCTCCAGCCGAAACGTGGGGGTCCATGTACCCATCGCCTTCTCCTTCCCCTCCTCCTCACCTTGCTTCTTCTCTTGCTGCTTTGAAGCATCTCCATGGCCCAGAAGCCGATCACGAGCCTCTCGTGTGCTCCTTATAAGTGCAAAGAACTTCTCTACACTCTTCTCTTCATCATCTTCCTGCTCTTCGTCTTTCTCCATCTTCCTTTTCTTCCTTTCTCCGTCCATAGAAATATGAATGATAGTGAAACAATGAAAAGGACACGGAATAGCGACTCTATTGCTTTGATGAGTAATGAGATAACCTTGATGTGAGCTGACTATATATAGACATGGTCTGTAAATGGAAGTTATCTTTTTGGGGCTGAATTGACAACAATGTCCATTGTGGGTGTTGGGTTGACTTGACCTGGGGAGATGGGGGGAAAGGGTGGGTAGAATGGTAAATTGGGGGAGGTGTTTGGTTGGGAAGATAAATGTGAATGCATCACTGCCCATAACGCAATGCCTTGAACGCAGAAGTGTGACGCCCATGGGGTGACATGTGAAAATGTGGCGGCTTGCTGGTGGCATATTTCATTGGCTGGGAATCATCCTATCACTCGTCTCCACCTTGGTGGGCGCCACCAGTTTTGTATTTGTGCATAACCCATTTGTTAGTTTATAATATCATACATGTTCCTCCACCTAATACACCACTGCAATTCCAACACCATAATTAAACAAATCATATCTATAATATTAACTTGTTTTTAATGTCGGAGTCTTTTAGAATCCTTCCTTTTAATCATTGTAGTTAAGAATTACATCCTACCCGTTAAAGTTTCGTCTGGATATATTTTATATTTATTTAATTTTAAAAATAGAAAATACTAGTAACTCTTCTATAAAATGTATAAACTCTTATATATATGTTATTATTATTTTTTGTTTTAAAAAGCACAAGAAATATGTTCAAACAATACCCTTCATTAGACTTTGAATTGAATTTGGCTTCTCGATCCATCCTTTTCACTCCTTTCATCATACACCTTCCATTGCTTCTCTTGTTTCATTCACTTTATTCTCAACCTCCAACCTCATCCTTCCCCATCAGCTTTTGGCCCATTGGAATAACTTTCTAGTTTTAGCTTTTGTTGGAAGTTTGAATTGAATTTCAAAGGGCAATACTAGTATTCCAAAGAGACTCTTCCTATCCCATCTACCTCATTCTTAGGCACTAATACAAGGTGCCTGCTAACAAGCTATCACATAAATAAATAAAATACTTCATTAGGGAATGGTAACTTCTTCACATATCAAGACCCTAGTAAAATATTCCTTAACATCTACACAAGTGAAGACATCAGCAACAAGGCTGGCATTGCTGTGCAGCCATGACATAGAGCAGGCAAGTCAACTGTGTAGCATTTGCTGCAGAGCCTTTGGGGCCTACTCTAATGTCATGTCACATTGAAGGAGATGATCTGGTAAGGATACTATGCAGTATGGGAGAGGAAGAAATGCCATAAAGACATTGTACATGATGAAGAGGTGTATGAGTTTCGTTTATTTCAGCCCATCTAGGGGACTGATTGGTAGCTTTATCAAAAGATCATGTACCTGGTTTTTCATCAACAGTAAGCTTTGAGATGAGAAGCCTTGCTTGTCACTCATCTGCCCACCGAACCCCATGTTTTGCACAAAGATAATAGGCTCCAACTGGTCCTCTACCCCCCAATTCATACAGCTCTGGTGCTATATTGTTCTTGTCCATTTCATGTAGAATCGGGGTTAGGATATTCCATGCAGCTGCAAGCTCATCACTTCTCATAAAGAGATGATTGTCTCCATCAATGACATCGAGAAGAAGATGCTCATATGAATCAGGTACTTCCACATTGTACCTACAGCATTAGCACAAGGAGGCCATCAAATGATGCGTATATTCTGAAATATGTACATAGCTTAAGCGGTTTCCTAGCATCCCAGAGCTTACTTGTCCTTGTAGAGCAGATTCAGCTCTGAAGCATCCAGCTGCAACCCTAATCCTGGAATCTTGTTGTTGACTTTCACAAGGATGGCTTCATCGGGCGCATCACGTAGAATCAGCTCATTAGTGGCAAGGTCAATATTATGCCCAATACGTTCTCGATAAACATTTCCAGGAACATTATGAAACTGTATGCGGATCTCCACTCTGCATTACATAGGTAATTTGGGTGAGAAAATTACATATCCTAAAATTATTATGACTTTATGCCAAATCCATGGTGTCAACCAATAATGATCACACCAATACAATAAAGCAACAGGAAATACCAGAGGAAGCACCAGGAATTATTTGGTGGAATGATGAACCATATCACATCCATGACTCAAAACCATATAATACCACCCTCAGATTCACATTTTCCATGAAACCACAACTTGAAAATTTAATCACCTAGACCTTCATTTAGAAATGACAAGGATATAGAGCAGAGTACACGCATACATACAAATAACAAGTAATTTTATTTGTCTCTTCATCCTACCCTTGCTTTGTGATCTAAGCATGCCATCATACAGTTTCAAACATTTCCAGTAAAATCACTCCAATAGTTTAATGTCTTCAAAATCTTTCCAGACAGCAAAATAATATGCCAAGTTCTGATACAAATGTCAGTGGAAGTTCCTATTCCCAAAAAATATAAATTTCCAGAGATATTGAGATGCAGGACCTTTTTTCTGGTGGAATCCAGATTTTGCAAGAAAATCACCAATGGCGAAACTTAAAATGGGGAAGAAGCCAAAAATGTGCATCATGTGTTCCATCTAAAATTTGAGAAACCTTTTGAAACTTTATGAAGCCATGTGGAAAATCTAAAAAATTAACCAAGATTAACATGAGAATAATGCTTTTGAATAGCTGTTTTGCTGCTTCACTGGAAATTCAAGTGGCTTAGCAGGATGGCTGCATGTTAAAAGCCATCAAGGAAACAGAAACAGCCTTTCACACACTAGAATACTGCAATAGGTCCTACCTGTGTTGGATGAGTCCCATGCCGGCTTTTATCAAGAAAGGCACGCCATCCCAGCGTGCATTGTCAATGTACAAAGCAGCAGCAAAGAATGTGGGAGTAAGATTGTTCAAATAGACATCAACATGGTCTTCAGAACTAGCTTTAAACTGGCCAAGAATGACATTGCTAAGTTCCAATTTCCGGATTGATCTAAGAACCTTGACCTGAGGAAAAGCTTCTCGACAAAATTATTACATGCATTGACAGTGTACAACATACATGCATCTTGCAGGAAGATCATATACCTTTTCATTCCGAATATCTTCACCATCAAGACTAATAGGCGGTTCCATGGCAAGCAATGCAATTGTCTGGAGTATGTGGCTGTGTACTATGTCACGGATGATCCCATAACCATCAAAATACCTGTGTAAAAGAACATCAAATATAATATCATTTCAAATTTATTACCTGTAATGATGTGGTTTACTAAATTCACGTGAAATAATCAATATATTTACCTTCCAATCTGCATACCCAAGTCTTCTGATAAAATAATCTGAAAAAATTATTTAACAAAATAGTAAGGGTACAGATATTTTCTTTAAGCCACATGTAGGGTTCTCATTTGCTGAAAGAAAATATACCTGTACATTGCGTATGTATTTTCGACTCCACAATGGCTCAAAAACTAGATTAGAGAACCTTAGAACAGTGAGGTTTTCAATAATGTTCCTTCCCAATAGATGATCTATCCTGAAATAAAATTGAAGAGACTATGAAAAATGTGGAGATAAACCCGCATGAAGAGAGTATAAGTAATGTGCATTAACCTATATATTTGCTTCTCCTCAAACTTGGAAAGAAGAGACCGTGTCAGTTGATGAGATGATAGAGCATCAAAGCCAAACGGTTTCTCAATTATTATACGATTCCAGCCCTTTCTGGTTTGGGCATGATCAGCAAGAGAGGATGCGACATCTAGAAGTGCTTCGTGTGGCACGGAAAGGTAAAATATCCTGTTTGCCACAGATTCCCCCTGAGGTAGGTAAGCTGTTACAGAATCAATAAACAAAGCATCCACCCTGTATATTGGAAAGACTACAAAGAGCCTAGTTAAGTACAAAGGAGTTCTTAGAAGTCAGAATTATCTAGGTAAACTATTTTTTGTAACTTTACCTCAATCATTTCCATCCAGGCATTGAGCTTAGCCATCCCTACTTTGTTGTCATAACCTCCATTAAGGTAGTATGTTCTATTGAGGAAAGCATGCATTTTGTCTCCACAGTTTGATCTGCAGAATATATTTATTTATATTGTTGGTGTTATGCAAAGTTTGAACTTCTCTGATATATGACTAAAAACAAGAAGTATGAACAGATGCCATGCTGTAAAGACCCAAAGTTCATCTCTCATTCAAACCATTTCATCTGTAAGTGCAAGATGCTTTCCACAAGCCATAAGCAAGAAAGCAACTTAAAGAATTTTGTATGCATTACCATTATAGAATCCTAAGAATTCAAAGATGTGAAATTGATGAAAGAAAAAATAAGGAGATATTTATAAGGAGATACTAAAACCATACTGATGATCAATGCGGCAAGTCAATGTTGCAGCTATAATCGATCTCAGGCCTTCATCTGTCAAATCCTTTCTTGAATAACCAAAAATACCTACATTCTGCAGTCACAGGAAAACATTAAAGAGAACAAAAAGTCATAATTAAAATTTAGAACATGTTCTGATTTCATTCTAATACTGAGAAAAGAGAGAGTTGCTTCAAATTAAAGAGGGCATTCAAGCTCTTCTTTCAGTACTTAGCTTTTAGCCAATAGCAATTATCAAACAAATATATTTTTCTTTCATCTCTTTGTTAAAATTCTAGACATTATATGCTGATGACTCATGCTGATCTTCGGAGTTGTTAGAGAGATCTGTTTTCAGGTTCCAAAAAGAATTTTAAAGTAATCAAGTGGACAAAGTGGCAGATCAAAATCGGGAGCCTTCCTGTCACAACTCTACTTGACCACAAGTGCTCAGCATGATTGAATCTCAAACAAACAAAGTTAAAAACACTTATCTAAAACAATTTTAGACAGAAGATAGTGAGATACATTAAGAAATATATTTGTCTTGCACAAATAAATATTTCAATGCATAAAGCCTCAATCAAAACAAAGATATAAAAGCAGTTCTACCTCAGGAAGAAAGCCACTATAATATAGAGCAAATAATGCTGGAAAGATCTTCTTCCTTGCCAGCTCACCGGTAGCTCCTATGACAGCAATGCAAAGTGATGGGGCTCCATCACTCTGAACAGAAAACTTGGAGGAATGTGTTTGCAGCAAGGATGAAGGAGATTCCATGGAAGTGGCCACTTCTGTAGAAACATCAGGATGAAGATTAGGTAAAGAACTCTGTCCAGGAGGTGAAGTTGTTCTTGTTGTTTCATCAATGGAATCTGCATATTCCAACATTTCAGAAATTCCAAGTTCTTAATCACAAAAATATAAGAAATATATTTACTTATTTTTAGAGTTGAAAAAAGAAACAAAACATTAATGGTATCAGCTTACACCGATAAAGAAAACAATGGTGTTAACCAACATATTTAAAATTCAGAAGCTATTACTAACCATTTGACAGATTTATTGCTGATGTTCCTCCAGAAACTTGTCCTTCATTTGATGAATAGGTTCCAAAGTGATCTGCCGACTGATCTTTATGTTGATTTTTGAAACTATTAAACTCACTTGCCAGCCGGCATCTCCTATTTTGATGCCGCAGGTTTAGACTCTCAAGTATACACAGTTTTAAGCCGCAAATCCTTCTGCAAAAATTGCCAGCACTTCCATGGAGCACAAGACGACCATCTGCCACTGCAGGAAAGTTGTTTCTTGCAACCTATCCACACCATAAAATGCACTGGAATTTCCTTATACTGTTGGAAAATGATGGCCGGTTTATCTATACCATGGATTAGGATATGAATTCAAATGAAAGAGTAGAGTCGTTAAAATTGATAGCAAAAGCCTCCCTCCCTCTCTGTATGCGGATGGAAGAGCCGCTTACAGAGAACTACAACCATAAGCCCACCACTGCCCACATCTCTCCTCCTCATTACCCCATAATGCCAAAACATTTATTCAGTTTTAGCTATAGCGAACATATCAATAAAATTTTCCCTCAGAAAATCAAACACTACACCAATGTTTTATACCCTATTTCCACATTGTACATGCACCCTGTAGTGCACATAACAGCAACCCACATCAAATTATCTTCACATAATCTTCTGCTCAATAGACAAAAATTTCCCAACTGGAAGTGGGTGTACTTCTCTCTCTTGCCCAGACTCCAGAGCCGCTGGCTACTTACAAGCAAAATTAGCTTCAAATGAATGATGTAAAAATTTATCTTCAAATCAAGACATCAGCCACCACTTCCCACTTATGAACTAAACTATGACCACCCAAAAGAAACCACTTAACCTCTATCTGATTGCCGAGAAACCCCAAGAAAATGGAAACGGAAACGAAACGACTGGTTCAATTTCCAATACTTCAAATTCCTTCCCTTTTACTGCACTTCCCCAGCAACCAAACAGAGCCCTTCGAACAAAATCCCAACTCCAAATCACTACCCAACCCGCATAAAAACCAAAAAAACAACAAAAACAAACAGATAAAAGCAATGATCGGAAGCTGACCGGATAACGAGAAATGGCGGCTGATGGTACTGAGAGTGTGCGACTGTTTGGGCAGGCGGGAAACGGTTTTCTGACCGAGGATTCGGAGAAGGGTGCCGAGAAAGACGAATATGAGACCGACATCGGATTCAGGGTTTTAGGGCTCTAAGGCGCTGGGATCAAAATCAATGAATGGAGAGTGTTATAGGTGGAGAACACCGTAAAACCGTGGGCGGAGTCGCAGGTGATTTGCCTACGCTACAAAGAGTCGTTTGCGGGTCACTGTCGAGTGGGTGAAACTCCTGATAAGAATAGCGGGGCACACCATATGCTACACTCCACAGGAGTATGGTGTGAACACAAAATAGAATTTTTTTTTTTTTTTAATATGATTGTGTTCACACCATACTCATATGCTTTGGTCACACCCTAATCATTATTCCTAACTCGGTTAATTATTTATTTTATATATGATTCACGAGCCCATAGTTTGGTATAGAAAAGTGTCTTTTGATATTAAAAATTAACCTTGGAGAGTCAAAATTATAGCATAATTCAATAACAAGAACGTGTTTCTCAATACTAACTTATGTCATGTTTCTTATTTTATCCAAGTTCAAACAAGCTTGAAAAACAAATGTGGGTTGAAACTCAAAATTAAGTGGTAAATAAATACTCGGACTTTTAATCATTGGTATCAAAAAATGTTTTTGATTTTAAAAGCTAGTTCAAAGGGAGTAATCAACTTACACATTTGTTTTTAATAAATTGGTCAAATTTTTATTTCATATATATGCAAATAAAATTGAACAACGACAAAATGCAGTATCAAAAATGCTTTTTTCTACTATAAATTAATCCTAAGAAGTCATCAACTTGTACCATGTTTCTCATAATCCGGTCAAATTCTTATTTTGTACATATCTAAATAAAATTGAGTTAGAGGATGATTTAGTAACAAAAAAGTGCTTCTTGGTATTAAAATTTAGACACCAAGAGTGATGAACTTATATAGTATTATTCTATACATGTTGAAGTAAAATTGAACTAGGGTATAATACAATGCCAAAAAATGTTTTTCCAGTAAGAAAAATTAATCCTCAATCAACTTGTACAAATGGAGATGACTAATTTCATTTTGGATTTGAATTACAAGAAACATTCACTGAAAAATTTAATTTTCCCCATAGACACATTGAATGAGTGAAATGCAAGAGAGGGCAATTCAAAGGCAAGGGCATGGTCATGGGCATTGAACAAATAATAATAGTAAAGTCGAACAAGACATGGCCTAGAAGTCGCAACTCCAAAGCTGACAATGATCCAAATTTCTCTTTCAATCCCCCAATCAATCCTCCCTCGTGGCATCAAGGGGCGGCTATAAAGTTCGTCCTCATTCATTTCCCTACATATAGTATACAAACAAATACTATTCTCACATGCGGTCATCAACCTCCTCTACCCCATTATCTTAATCATCCCCAATCATCATCACTGGACTGTCCTCCTATGCCTGTGTCACGCCCAACTGTCACCCACATCCAAACCCAATGGAAATGAAGATTCTTTTTAATAGAGATCGAGTTGGGCACAGTGAGATAAAGAAGACAAGTCATCATTGGATGAGTGGAAAAGGAAAAACAACCTTTTACTGTTCCTAAAGTCTATATTATATTATAGGATGTTCAATGTATGCAAGTCCATCACTGATGTATGTGCATGAGGGTATGGCTTTCGTTCTTTTTTTTTCTTTTTTTTTTTTGAAAGTGACCCACCACTACCACCTTGTCTATAATTCTTTCTTTCTCTTCTGTAAGGGTATAAATAAATAATCTAATCTCAGTCTATATCAAATTGTCAAGTTTTTAATCAGGGTTGAACAGATAAGACTAGTGGTTGGGCCATTTCTTTTTCCATCTTTGAGAATTATAGGTAAGGAAAGGCTCATGTTCTTGTTGTTATTTCTTTCTTTCTTTCTCTCTCTCGTCTTTTTTTGAGGACACATGCTTCAATTTTAACCCCTTTTTTTCAGGTAGATTTTCTGGGTTTTTGATGTCTGTGATCATTTGGGTGTCTGATCAGTTCAATCCCAATTGGGGTTTTGGTTTCTTGTGCTTTGACTTTGTTGCAGTGACGAATTGGGTTGGGTTTTTGGTTTAATCTCGCTTTGGCGTCTCTGCGTTTTTTTTTTCATTTTTTGGATCGGATTATCAGTTTGTGTTTTGCTTTAATCTGAATGGGTTTTATGTTTCACGGTCTGTCTCTTCTAATCTATCTTCTTTTTGCAAATATGTTGTTCATTCCTTCTGGTGTTATACTTTATCTGCTACTGAAGCTATTGGGCTTTTCGATTGTGTTTTTGTTTAACATTTTTTAATATAATCACATGAAAGTTTAGATTTTTGGGTGTTATTTCTCTGTTTCAGAATTTGTTAAAGGTATTACAACAAGGAATACAGAATTTTCTGCTGTTACTTTTTCATGGATAGTGGAGAAAACAGAGGAAAAGAAAAGAAAAGAAAATTTTGAATCACAAGTTTTACACTGTCTCAATTTTGAAAAAAATGGAAAAAAAACCCACCTCAGCAGAATCAAATAGTCAATCAGGCGTAGTTGACTGGAAATAATTGCTTTCTCAAGTCCCAAATGATGAGAAATCTTGGATTCAAAACTTATTCTTATCTTTTCCCACATTTTCAAGGAACCAAACACGAGCACCAATAGTTGATCTGAATCTGCTGATATGACTATTAAATTACATCTTGGAGAGCATTGGAATCAATATTAAGAGTGCCGTAACATGAATTTTGTGGGGGCTGCATTGATGTTAGATGTAACATTTTACTACTTGATCATGCTTACGCTGACTGCTGAACTCATTCGATTTCATTTGTTACAGGTATTGAGGCATTTGGTTCCAATTTGATGCTATAGTTTGTTGGTTTCATCTCAATTGTTGGTAAATGGGATCGGAAGGGCCTCCTGCAGTAACAATCCATGTGACAGGTTTTAAGAAATTCCATGGAGTTTCAGAGAATCCGACAGAGACAATTGTCAGTAATTTGCAAGAGTATATGAAGAAAAACGGTTTGCCAAAAGGCCTGATTCTTGGGAGCTGCAACATTCTTGAGACTGCGGGGCAGGGCGCGCTTGTCCCCCTATACCAGACATTGCAATCCGCTATAAGTGGTCAGGATTCAGAATCTTCAAATTCCAAGAGAATTATTTGGGTCAGTTGCTCACATGTTTCTTACTTCAATACATATTAAAAGACTACTTCTTTGATTATAAATCACTTAGGGTCAAGCTGGCCAAACAGAAAAGCATGTTTCACAACACTACGGCTCCATTTGGCATTTAGCTAAATGGATTCAGGAAATGTTATCGGAAAACCTCCATTTCTGATGTAGTTGCAGCACAAAAACATGGATTCTTTGGCAATGGCATTTCTTAACTTCCTCAAAATGCAGGAAACTGGTTTCACATAGTTTCATCTCCCCCATGCCTCTCTTAAAAAGAAAAAAGAAAAAGAAAAGAAGACAAACGTGACAAGCAATTAAAATAGCTAGTTCAATAACTTGGAATCATTTCTGTTCTTGCTCACTTTCCACCAACAAGTGGAGCCTATGGGACTAGTAATCATAATTCCCCGCTTTTTGATGACTCCTCTATAATTTATATGGCATAGTTGCAAACAGTGAAGGTCCCCGTA
Source organism: Vitis riparia (assembly GCF_004353265.1). Classification (NCBI taxonomy): domain Eukaryota; kingdom Viridiplantae; phylum Streptophyta; class Magnoliopsida; order Vitales; family Vitaceae; genus Vitis; species Vitis riparia. Next base: position 29,278,440 of record NC_048444.1, read on the forward strand.
GAACATTAGAACAAAGTTCAAATTTATAGACTACATACCTTGGGCATTAAACCCAATTTTAAGATGCTTCCTTGCATTTTTTATATTTGAGATCTGTTGTTAATGTGTGAAATGATTGCCCTAGACTCTTCCTGTTATTCTTTTAATGTTTAGTATCGTGGTAAATGTTTCTTGATCTAAAGATTGAGCCTCACATTAAGGGAAGCCTGTTACATGACATAGCAAATCTCACAGTTCCTTCAATTCCCAAGCTCTAACTCTAGAGATTTGTAATCGTCAAGTTTAAGAATTTATGGATCTGTCTTTGTGCAATTACACATTGACTTTTCATGTTCATGGATATCATATTTCTTGCCTTTCCAAACTTATCAAAAAAGAAAAAAAAAAATTTATGGATCTGTCTTTGTGCAATTACACATTGACTTTTCATGTTCATGGATATCATATTTCTTGCCTTTCCAAACTTATCAAAAAAGAAAAAACAATTTATGGATCTGTCTTTGTGCAATTACACATTGACTTTTCGTGTTCATAGATATCATATTTCTTGCCTTTCCAAACTTATCAAAAAAAAAAAAAAAAAATTTCTTGCCTTTTCAAAAACATTTCTTCAGGTGCATTTTGGAGTTAACAGTGGTGCAACAAGGTTTGCTATTGAGCATCAAGCTGTCAATGAAGCTACTTTTCGTTGTCCCGATGAGATGGGATGGAAGCCTCAGGTTCGAATACCCGTCCCAAAAAACGGGAGTTAAAAACACTCAGCTCTACCTACCAATTTCTTTTTATGTAGTTGAGTGTTTCTTGTTTCATTATTTGCAGAAAGTCCCCATTATTCCTGCAGATGGTGGAATTTCACGAACACGAGAGGTAGAATGATTATGATGATTCTTTTATTTGTTTTCTTATATATAATCAAAATTGTTGCCCTAGACCTTATATTTAATGCCAAGAATGATGAAAGCTGAATTCAACTCCTCATTTCTATTCCAGGAACCATTTCTAAAAAAGAGTTGTATTTTTATTCATACTCTCAACTTTAGAGCATATATTAATTAAAATTTCCTCTTTTTGTTCATCTCAGTGGTAATTAAAATTCATTTGATATCCATATAAATCAATGAAATTGTAGGACTATTTGATTTGTTGTAAAACGGCATGTTAGGCTTGTTAGCTACTTCTCTTTTTCTTGTAAAGATATCATGGTTGGTCACTCTGTTGAATTTTTTCAGACATTTCCCTCCAAGTGTTAAATTTCCTTTCATGGAGCAAGATAAGGATATCAGTTCGATGGACTAGATCAGAATTATAAACTTAATTATGATTGTGGTGTTTGAGGTTACTTGTACTTCTGTTCTGTTGTCTTTTTTTGCTTGATGTTTCTTTTATCCTGGAGTACATTTATGGTTCATATGATTGGACCAATTTATAAGAAGAGCATTTTTGTTTAGCATGATCTTAATCCATATCATGGCAATAATCCATGTATGCTGTCATTTTGCCTAATCTGTTTGCCCATTCTTAGAAGGATTTCCTTTTCTAACTTTATGCAGACTTCTCTTCCTGTTGAGGAGATCACCAAGGCCTTGAAAAAGATGGGTTACGAGGTGATGCCATCTGATGATGCAGGCCGATTTGTATGCAATTATGTATACTATCATTCCCTTCGGTTTGCAGAGCAGAATGGTATTCAATCGCTCTTTGTACATGTGCCCCTCTTCTTGACTATAGATGAGGAAACCCAAATGCAGTTTGCAGCTTCCTTGTTGGAGGTACTTGCTTCTTTGAATTAGTGCTCTCCTCATGTTGGGAGCTTTTATGAATGTATTGTTATTTGCACAAGTATGTGATGGTGAATGGATGTGTGGTTATATAAATGGCATTAATAAACAGATAAGAGTATGTGAATGACAATTGCATTTGTCATACATCTGATGTACTTCCAGTGATGTGATTCAGAAGCTTTAGACCTTTCCTTGGAATTTAATTTCAAGCACTCTTTCATGTTAATTTGTGAATAAAGTCATGGTTTGATTCCATACTTGCAGTGCCTGCTTACATTTGGGTGATACTGATGACGTCTCTTCATCTTCCCCAGACTATTTGATGTCGATGGCATGCAGTTGAATTTATTTTCCCTTTGTAACACAACTGGTATCTGTGAAAGTAATGATAGCTTCAAACACAAACCCCTGTTTCAACTATTTTTCACATAGCCCCTTCAATAGATGGGATACCTTGGGTTTTTCCAGACTGTTACTATTAGTATCATAGAAAGATGTGGTCCATGTCTTCTGGAGTGAGGCTGGTAATTCATGTGGGTGGCTCCTTGATTGCATTGTATTGTTTACACTGAACTCATGTGAAAATGTCCTTCCTAGTTAGGAAGTCCAAATCAATAACTATATGAGTGGGCACTAGTAGGCAGACTTTATCATACATGTGGGTTCCTCTCTGTTACAGGTTTGTATCCAAGGTTGCAGCAATACATGTTTAGTTGGCATAAACTTCTAATCTTCCAATTTGCGAATCTCTTGTTGAGAGTTGTCTGTTACTCATTTCTATCACGTTTCTCATTCTAGGTAGTCCTTTGTGGAACATGGTTACCTTGGTTGTCTGCTTATGTGGATTTGTTTCCATTAGGAGGTGTAGTGTGAGACTCTCTGTCAGATTCCCTCACACTCCTTTTGGATTCCTTTTGGTTGTCTTTCATCTCAGGTCATATGGCATTCCTCCATTTGCAGACAAAAGCATGAATCTCTTCTCTCACCTTTGTTAGTTTCACTCTCAAATTCCCAACTTAGATGCCCTCAGTCTTGATCTGATCATGGGATGATAACGCTGCGAGTCCTCAAAGTAACTGCTCATAAGGGCCCCAAAACTATGGTTTACCAAAAATGAAAAGGAATCCCGGAGACCCCAATGCCCCCAATGCTGTTGCTTTTAAGTTCTGGCCTTTAGAGGCCCCAGTTGCCACCGAGTCTTCCTGAATGTTGCTCAAGGTGCCTCTCTGCCACGGGGGTTAGTGGTGTGGCTGTTCTGTTAATTGTATGATGATTTTAACTCTAGTTAGGACGGTTGTTGCTAGATGATTATGATAAGACAAGGTGTTGGAAAATGATCTAATACCCGATGCTCAAAAATGACTCTATTCACCCTTGGAAACATAGCTACCCTAGGCCATTGGTGTTAAACTTTGACACATTACTGATAAAAACAATCCAGCCATCATAACTGATGAAAATGAAGTGGCTGATCGCATCTCCTTTGGCTGCTACCTTTAGTTATGGCTATCATCATTATATTATTACCTGCAGAAGTCTTCTTGCTCATCCACCTACTTGGGTCTTTCTCTATAGAAGTCAGCCCCATTTCATATCCTCCAAGTTTCCAACTCCTTCAAACACATTCTATGGGTGAGTGGTGGCCTAGCTAGCCAGGTCCCCCATGGGGAATGTCCTTAACCGAGGTCCCCTACAAGAAATTGGACTCTCTCCAACTCTCTCTTGACAGGGAGAGATAGAAGAGAAGAAAATGGAGGAAAGTGGCATTTGGAAAATAGGCTTGTGCTCCCTTGCCTTTTCGGGGAGTCTGTAAGCCTAGTCTTCCATCCGTAATTGTAATAGCCTTGAGAGCCTGCGCATGCTCGAGAGAGAGACCCACAACTGTCCATGCAAGTGCAGTTCCATGCCTCACTTCCAGAGTCACTTTCATATGCTAAAACCTTCTCTCACCTCTACCCAGATTCTCTTCCTACCCCCATAACTACTTACGGACACTGCCCTCTCTCCTCCATTTCCCCCATAACTACCGCATCATTCTTCTATAACCATATGGTTTTCCACTGAATCATTACTGCGGCGCCTCTATGCTTTCTGCCCTCAAATGGGTTTGGTGGTTTTGGGATAAAAGTGATGAGAATCAACTGTGGGTAGTTCCCCAAATCATCATGCCATATTAAATGATATTGGACTTTATTGATACTGTGAAAAACCATATGGTTATAGAAGAATGATGCGGTAGAAATGAGCAGTTTGTCCACAACCTTTACAAATTTCCAAACTGTCATATCTTCTAAGCAGTTTGTTTAGAAAAGTGAAGCTAATATTGGGGCCTCCACTGTGAGGTTATGTGAAGGACATTCTAATATGTATACAGAAAAAGTTTGTTTTAGTAAAGCAACCTTTCTTTCTAAAGATTAAAGAAGCATGATGCACCCACCCAATTGTCACCTCATATTCATGAACAAACCTCCTCTTTCTTTCTACCACATTTAAAAACTTGTGACTTTTCCCCGAGCATGCGCTAGTCTCCCTGATTAGTAATGATTTAACCATCTCATTTGAAAATCAATTTATTTATTAACGCCCATTATTTAAAACTATTCCTAAGACTTATATTAGGGCCTCACTCACCCTTCTTGGGGTCTTTTCTCTTCTCGAGGCCTTTTACAAAATCCAACCATTTCAAGGCTTACACACGTATTTTAAGGTCATTTCTTGAATTATCATATTTAAATAGTGACGTTATTGCATATCTAACGGTAATTTTACATTCTCCTCGAGGATAATCAATTGCGTAATTGCTTGAGTTAAAACGTATTTAAAAGGGTGATACACCATAATACTCATGAGATTACCAACTTGAGACACATATTTAACATGGATGTAGCCTGCAGAAACCTCTTTTTCTCAACACATGAATATCAAAAACATCCCAAGAAAACTTGGAAGAAGCTTTTCCTATTAGGTTCATGACTTACAAACTTCAAAACCTTCTGAAGGGAACATGCACGAAAACAGAGCCCCTAGATCATAGAAAAGATATAGGTATTCCATTGCAAAAGGGAAGAACTTTTCATGGAGTTATCTGTACTCTACCTGCAACAACTTAGTAGATAGGAACCCATGTTTATAACACATGTTCTCAATTAGTACATTAGATAAATGACAGAAGCTTTTACACTTCAAGTCAAATTAATTTTCGTGAACTCAGCTTGTAATCTGATACAACTTTGTATATATGCTTTGCTTAGAATGTGAACTTTGATCAGCACTTGTCGACTTCTCTCTGTGGTAATGGCTGTGAAGTGCCCTCCAACAAGCAGAAAAGCGGTGGAATGGTGAGTGTCTGTGAAGCTCCATAAGCATTCCAGCAAAATGGATTCATCATAATCTGTCCTTTGGAGGGAAGCAGCTCTACTTCTGAAAGAGTAAGGTTGGTGCAAGGGACCGAGTCACTGCAAGCAAAATGCATTGGCGAGCTTCTGACATCATAAGTACCTTTGATGTTTGTATACGAGATATGGGATATGAGAACTGCAGAAGTCTGGTTGACGCAGCCCTTGGTGAGGCAGTAGTACTGGTCGATGATGATCGGGTTTCGGACTGTGTCCATGTGAATGTTATTGAAGGTTACTTTAGATACAGAACCTGACCCTCCCTGCCATGTTTTGATCCGAACACCATTGGCAGAATGCTTGATGATTGAGTCTGTCACTGTGATGTTTGAAACACAAGCCCGGGAATTTCGAATGCCGAGACTGCCAATACTGCATCCAAAGAGGTAAGGACTAAGTTTTTGTTTGCAGAGCAGAGAGGAAAGAGCAGAAGTTTGGTTTCCATCCTTGAATTTACCTTATTCCATGGCTGGGGCCGCACGTTATGTTCCTGATGTCTACATTGTGACAACCAGCTCCAATCGATACACAGTCGTCGCCTAGAAGAGAATTCAAAGACCAGAAAACACAATCAGGTTATGAGAGTGATGGAGGCAAAGATGAGAGGATTTGGTGCTTTTGGGATTACCATTGGAGACAATTGAATTGTAGATTTTCACACCGTTTGTGTTCTCTATGTGAATTCCATCAGTATTGGGGCTCTCAGCAGGGGCTTTTATGTTGAGTAAATCTATGTGAACGTTCTGGCAGTTGTCAAACCGGAAATGGAACTGGGGACTGTTCTTGATTTTGAGTCCTTGCACTGTCAAATTGGAGCTTGTGAAGAACCTTATGGCCTGCAACAATGAGATGAGATTACAGACAAATTTTCAGTACTTTTCTTGCTGTAGAGATGAAACTTTAGGAGATATATGAATGGTGTTTGTGGCTTACAACTGGGCTGTCACAAGGACCAGGCAGCGTCTTTCCATTGATTCCCTGTTTCATTGGCATAGGATGTCAGTGAGAAGCTTCTGAAGTAACAGAGACATGGCAATGGAGATCGATGGCTTACTTTGTGAGGCTTGCAGGGAAGATCCCACCATTTTTCTCCTCTCCCATCGATGACTCCACCTCCCTGCATGGACATTTCATTGATTCTGTAGAAGACCAGCCATTGTCGCCTGCTGTTGCCTTGTGGCCATGAGCTTGGCCCGTCAGGTGCCATAATAGTTCCTTCAATCTTTTCATCATCCAGAGAAAAAAGAAAAAATCCGAGTTCAGAGCCTATTAGTTGTCTCCTTTACTCAGTAGAAACCTTACAGAAAATCTCATTCTTGAACAACACTGATCAAATACCTGAAATATAAGGCCAGTTTTACAAGGGCCAGTAAAGATTGTGGATTGAATCATGAAGGAATGCCCATGAGGAACCAGAAGAGTTGCTGATTCGGCTTGGCAGGCAGTGTCCCAAGCCATCTTGAACGCTTGTGTATCGTCTGTGACACCATCCCCAACAGCACCAAACGATCTTACATTGAAAACTGCAGTATAAATAGAGGAGTAGCCATTGTAACTTGGGCTAGCTGCCTCTGGTGCAGGAGAAGGTGGCAGTGAAATTCGGGAGAATGTATGCAAATGTTCATGCTCCTCATGATACGCATGATCCTGAAACCTACTGCAAAAGAAAACAAGGAGAAAACACAAGAAAATGGAGGCAACAACGACGAAAGCCCGAGAGAACTCCATGCTCAATGAGGACTGAATGGAACAAAAAGAGAGTTGAGCCAGGCTACACTTATAGACAAACTCAAACTCAAAAAAATTTCACTATCCTAGAGATGTTGTTTTCACTAGGCAGCCAAGTTGATGCTTCCAAAATTCAAAGAACCCGGCTCAGATTATGACTAGTTTCTGTCAGTGTCATCAACAGAGGATGGTAAAGGAGATAAAAGAATCAAACAACCCATGTCTCAGGAACACAAAAAAATGACTCCAGGACTTGGGGCTAGAGCTATGCTTGTGACCACTTGCAGCACTACAAGAAGGGATATTGTTGAAGATATTACAGGATATGTGAGGCCTGCGGCCTGAGGCTTGAAGGCAACTTTATACTAAGAATTCTGAGTGGGATATCCCTTTTTGGGGGCGGTTCACACCTCTCACTATAATAATGGTGGTGCAAAACCGACCAGTTCCATTAGAGCTTGGCTTTTTTGTGGGCATGCATGAATGTGGGGTTGTGTATTTGAGCATGGAGAAGGGAAAAAAAGGTGAAAAGGGGAAGAAGAAGAAGAGGGGGAGGAGGAGATGTGAGATGGGCAAATATAATAAGAAGTTAGGATCCCCATGTTCTTGCCATTTCTTCCACTCTCTTTGGTCCCAGCACTAGTTGTTTGATTCACACAATAGTTGTTTTGAATCCCCTTTTTGTTTTTGGGACTAGCTACCCTGATTAAACATCCATTTCAGAGGCTTTTGATTGCAGTTTCCATGGCCAAATGTGCACTGGCCTAATGCCAAGAAGGGAGCTCATATCAGTATAACTGTCATTATAGCCTGATGATCGTTTTTTATGAAACATGAGTTTGGAAAAACAAAAATGGGAAAATTGCAGGATTTTGAAATGAGAAAGAAATGCAAATGCAAAATAGTAAGCCATCAATTTAACCTAAAAATTCTAAGGGGATTTTTTTTTCATTTTTTTGGAGGGGGAACTCATAGACGTGCTCATTTTTTTTTTTCTTAAATTTTGTACATGGGATCATTAATATGAGAAGATAGACAAAAATCCGATACCACGTTAAACTATAAATTTGATCTAAAAATAAAGCTATTATACGATGATGTACTAACGGTTCATACCAAGTTCTTGATATGGGTTGGGCTTTTTAGTAACCGATCTAAATAAGTTTTATAGACTTGATTGAGGATAACTTTTTTTTTTTTTTATAACTTTAATTATATAACTAAAAGTTTATAGACTTCATTAACTTCTTGTTTCTAACTTTAATTATATAAAGAAAGACTCAAGTTGAAGTTAAAGCATACATAAAAAAAGCCCCTCAATAATGAAAATACTCACCAACTTTTTTGAAGAAGCCTAGTTTGGTTGTCCGAGATTATTCTATGTCAGATTCACTTTTGCTGACACCCCTTGATGCCCACTTTGGTTTTCCTTCTTGTCTGGTTAGGGTTTACTTGGTGTTGTTGCATTTTTAAAATTAGGGTTTCATCCATTGGAAAGTGAAGTTGGTGGGAGAGGGTGGCAAAGTTTTCTTCACCTTTTTTCTCAGGAAAATGTGGATAATGTTTTTTTTCCCCTTGGACAAACAAGATCAACTTTATTGTAAGCCAAAGTGGGGTTGGAAAGAAATAGTAAACCGTCTTCCATGTGTGCAAGAGCACTCAGCTTTAAAGTTTAGAGCCTTTTCTAAATGGGATTCATCATCATGGAGATGTCTTTCAAAGTTGAATTTTTTGATACCATACAATAATACAACTTAAAAATAATATGAATTTTAGTGGATTTTAGTTAAGCATAATCATATTTGTTTTATAAACACATTTAAAAAATATATCGGTTTTTAACACATTTACTTAACTGTCTTCAAATGATTCTAATTTTTAAAAATTATAAAAATTTAAAATATATTTTTTTATTATAAATATGATATAGCTAAAAAATTAAATAACTAATTAAGTAAAATTTTAAATATAAAAAATATAAATAATATAAATTTACCTTATATTAATGTTATAATTTGAGATAATAAATTTGTTAGTACATCAATTTTTTTTTTTTAAAAAAAAATTAAAAGTCATTATCTTTTTTATAATTTAAGCCTTTAAAAGATTTTATATTTTATATAAAAGTTGTAATTATTTTTATTTTTAAAAATAAAAAATAAAAAGTGTATTCAGATGGACATTAAATGATATGATCACTAAATCAATTATCCAACAACATTCTTTTAGTCGTTAGTGAATGGAGAGTTTTTATTTGACAATTGTCTTTAAAAATAGTTTTTTATTCTCCTAAACAAAAAAAAAAACTTATGAAAACATGTTTGTTAATCAAAAAATAAAAAATAGTTTTTTATTCTTAAAAACAAAAAATACGATGCTTTCAAATAACATATTTTAATTGTTTTTCTATTTCTTTTATATGGAAAATGAATAAAAATAAAACACAACATCAAAAAGTTTTCATAATCATTTAAAACACAACATATTTAAAAATATAAAAAATATATTAAAAACATTTTAATTTCCAAATAGACTTTTATTCTATAAAATATTAATAAAAAAATTATTTTTCATAATTGTTTTCTTAGAACACTTTTCAAACAAGACTAACTTTAATTTCTTTAATCATTTTATTGAAAATCAAGCAACTTTAAGTTCTTTAATCATTTTATTGAAGATCAAACAATGAAGGCTAACCATATTTGGTAACTCTTTTTCAAAACAATTTTTATCCTCCAAAAACAAAAGAAAAAAAAATAGAAAGCATGTTGATAACTAGAAAACATAAAGTAATTTTCTATTTTTTAAAAACAAAAAACATGATATTTTCAAAAAACATATATTTTGAAAGTTGTTTTTACTTATTTTTTAAAAGTTGATTTAAAAAATAATTATATAAATATAGAGAATAATTAAAAATAAAACACATATAAATTTTATTTTTAAAACATATTTAAAAACGTAGAAAACAAAATAAAAATATTTTAAGTTTCTTAAACAAATTTTTGTTTTACAAAATATTAAAAAATAATTTTCAAAAATTATTCTTTTCAAAATTGTTTTAAAAAATACTTCATAAATAGAGCCTTAGATGTGTCTAAAAACTATTATTAAAAATAATTTCCTATCTTAAAAATCACATTTCACAAATTTTAACTTAAAAAACAAATTTTTTGAGAATTGACCACAAGGCTTTGCAGAATAGTAGTTTAACTTTTAAGTAAATAAGTTAAGAAATGTTTTTTTATATTTAAATTTTTAAACAAAATTTGACTGTTTTTTTTAGAACTATTAACATTTGACATCATACCTATTGGAGCCTACATCACACTCCTTTGAAATTTGTGCAAATCCATAAAAAAAACATAGTCAATTGAACTAACACCATAATTGTTCCATCTCCTTCTCCTTGTCATCATTCAACCTCCACCCTCCACGTGTCGTATTGGGAGCCGGCTTCCACGATATGATTAATTAAGTCTAAGCCTCACTAATCTCGAATTAAATAGCTAATCAAAATAATTAAAAGTTTCATCAACTTAAATATATATAAACCATAAACCATATGCTAAAAAGCTAGCTCCCTCTCTCTTTTTGGCCATGCAAAAGCTACATACTAACGCTTTGTGAAAATACCGTCCAAGCAATTCTTCTAAGTTGATGGAGTTCATCACTTCCTTCAACAGTGACTACTCCATTAAAACCGGCGCCGATAGCGTGGTGACTCTGCAAAACCTCTCCGGTGGGGCTGAGGCGTCGCCGGAGGTTAGGTGTAAGATAGAGAATGCATCGCCGGAGACGGCGAGGCACGTGGCGTTGAGGATGTATGAGAGCATGAAGAGGCATGGATTGACGGGGGAAGCGAGTGAGGCGTTGAGAAGAGATGGCGGTGGTGGAGGGATGATGGAGGAGATAATGGTGGAAGGAGAGGGTGACGTTAGGAAGAAGAGTGAAGAGCTTATGGGGATGGATTATTTGTTGAAGGACGGTTTTGTTAGTTATCTTCGTGACGTGGCTCGAATCACACCGCCCATTCCCCAACAGGTATTTCCATCTCACCCTTGATGATGCCTACTTTCCTTTTATTATTTATTATCACCAATGGAAAAACCAGTCCTTTGGGGAAAATAAGGGTTTGTTTTGTCACTGTGAACTGTTTTTTTGTTCTTGAAAACAAAAAATAAAATAAAATAAAAAATGAAAAACTTGTTTGAAATAAGGGGGGTGTTTTTTTGTTTTTTGAGTTTTCTGTGTTCTTAAAAACCATTTTTTTTATAATAATAAAAAGATGTTTTTGTTGTTTTTTCACTGTTCAAAAAATAAATTATTCTCCGTGTTTTCTCTTATTTTCTTTTGTGTTTTCTTAGTTGTATTTTGTGTTTTTACAAAGGTGAGTCCTACCCAACCACCACATCCCACCCGCAAATCTTTTCTTATTCCTTAAATTATTGAAATTAATATACTTACACATAGTGACAAACTCATTGTTTGTTTAAAAAAATTATAATTAGTGTAAAAATTTCAAAATTATGCATATGAAAATTATTTATATATTTATAATATCAAGTTAATGGAAGAAAACACTTGATTAATTAAAAAAAATAAGTTTCAAATATGTTTTTTTTTTTTACTTATTCTATTTTTTTTTATTAACTCAACCAAACATGTTTTTTTTTTGTTTTTAGAATAAAAACTGTTTTTTAGAATTTAGTTCCCAAATGCAATTTTTTTTTTTTGAAAACATAAAAAACTATTTTCTGGAACAGTTTTTCACAAACAACAATCAAACAGACCTTAAGTTTTTTTTTTTCCTTATTTTTTAAATATAAAAGTAAGGTAATGTTTGTTGATTAACCTAAATAAAAAAAATCAAAATATTTAATTTTTTTCTATTTAACTTAAAAATAATATTTTAATATCAACTAGCATAATAGGTTACTTAATGTTGAATAAAAAAAATCAAATATTTTGACTTTTTTCATTCAATAAAAAAAAACACCATCTAACTTTATTCATATTGAATATCACTAATTTACATTCTTTTTCAAATGAATATAATATAAATATTCTTAATTAAATTAAAGCCCTATTCTACAAAATAATTTAGAAATTAGAATGGGGAATCTTTATTTTGGGCCTTCCGGAGATGTTCCTTTTGTCTCTATCTACAATTGAATTTAAAGAATGTCACTTCTTCTATTTAAATTAGTTGACACACTCGTCCAAATCTTAATTCCCTGTGTAATAATGTTGATTTGTTAATTAATTTCTAATCATTAAGGATCTATTCACTATATTTTTAAAAATAAACAAAGGTTTTAACCATTTTTTTAAATATTCTTTTTTTTTAAATAACAGAAAACCGTTTTTAAAAATAAGTCACGGGCAGCCCTAATTATTCTTTTGAATATCTTGCAGGTAGTTCGATTTTCCAACATAAACTACACAAGAAAGTTTGAGGTTTGTAGTGATGGGTATGAGACGTTTGGTAACAAGCTGGTGGGGTTTTTTGCTGGGCCCCTTAAGACACTTCTGAAAAGGAAAAATTCAATAGAATTGCAGATTCTGAAAGGGGTAGATGGATATATCATGCCTGGATCTATGACACTTCTACTTGGTCCTCCAGGTTTGAACATAGCTTCTTCCTAAAAATAAGAAGAAATTGAGACATTAATATAATAACATAAATTTAGGTTTATACTTGAATCAAAACCAAACCAATACTTTAGTAATGAAAAGATTGAACCAAACCAAATTTGATTAAGGTGGTTGGCTCAGTCTAAATGATCGGTTGGATGTAAGTTAATTTAGGTCCTAAGTCTAATTTGTTTTTAAAACTAATTGAAACCAACTTGGATTTGATGTTCGAGATATATTTAAATTTTTTAGTCCAAAATATAATGAACACATTTATAAATTAATTCAATCATAATCGAATTACTTTAGCATAATATAATATAAAATAAAATAACTCATCAAACATCAAGCAAAGTATACATACAATTTAGAATGTCTGTTAGATTCAATTTTTAATGGTTAAGAGACAAGGAATTGAAAACCAAACCGATAAGATTGATTTTCAAAATTCTCAAACTTAACCAACCTTTATGGTTATTGAAAACCAAGCTGATATGAATCATATGATCAGTTTTGATTGATTTGGATCGGTTCATTGGTTCCCAGTTGTACTTACACCCCTAGTCTGATGGGGCATCCTACCACAAGCTTCAAAAAGGATTTTGAGCAATCTTGATTGCAGTTTCTTAAACCCCTTGTGACCACAGGTAGGGGCTGCAACTTGGATAGGTTAGAAGGTTAGCACGCATTAAACTCGGGCCAAACCCGATATGTGGGTTCGGATTTCGATAGGTTGTCAGCATATTCAGCTTGGGTCAATCCTAATATTTTCAAGTTGGTATGTTTCTAACCCAAATCTAACTATAGCCCAGTCAAGCCTTACCAAGGACAACTCGAACCTAGGTTGGGCATAGGTGTAAAAGAGCACCAAGCAAGAAACTTGCTCCACAGGAATACGAACTTAGTACTCAAAACTGAAGGAAAGTATGAAATGGATCAAACTCCTTTGTATAAATTGTCACTTTAAGATTCAAGAAATGGATGGAAACGAGCTTTAAAAAGAATAACTTCATTGCGGAAAGGCTATACACATGCATAAAAAAGGGTTTAGAATAGACCTGGGCATTAATACTCTTTACATGAATATGTGAATATGCATATGCATAATTAGATAAAAAGGGCAGCTTCCACAATAAACATACTTAACACCCACTGTTGTCTAAGATATAAAGAGTTTCCAGAATCACATTCTAACTCCTAACAATATGAGAAATGAATAGAAGAGAACTGGGATCATCCATTAGATTTTTAAGATTTTCACAATCAATTGTTCGACATAACTGATATTCTCAAGGTGGTTCGTACCAATTCATGATGATAAACAATTTGTTAGACAATATTTGTCCAATCTAATCATCCAACCATTTAAAACTTACAGGGAGCGGAAAAAGCAGTCTCTTACAAATTCTTGCAGGAAGAGTTGAACAAATAAAAGACTCAGTCTTCAAAGGCTTGGTGATGTACAATGACAAGGTGGCTTCTGAAATACATCTGAGTAGACTAATTGCATATGTAAGCGGCCAGCTTAACAAGTAAGTGCTCTGTGACCTGACAATCAACATAAGCATTCATGAATGAGCAAAAGATGCAGACACTACATCATCCCAAATAGATCAAAATTTTAACTTAAATCAGAACATAATATGCAGTAACTAAGCTAATAAGACGAATTAAGCTAGTGCTACACTAACTTCTATGTGCTTTCAATTATCATAATCTTGTCTAAGAAAAAGAAGAAAAAATGGTTTGCCAAAGCAATCTTGAAGATGACATACAAAAATTCAAAGGAAAAGAGTAGATATTATGGATTTTCTCAATGGATAGTGTTTCCCAATTTTGTGCCTACAGACCACCATCACCAATCTATGAAACTAAAAAAATTCTAGCTTAGCATTCTTATTTATCTTCTCGTAAACTTGCAGACACATTCCCTTTTTGTCAGTTCGAGAGACACTTGAGTTTGCAAGGGACTGCACCCAGGGGCTTCGGCCAGAGAACTTCACTCCTCAAATGAGGAAATTCTTTGCACATGCATTGGTAGAGGGACAAGACCCTTTTCTAGAGTATGTACTGGAAATTCTAAGCTTGAAGGAGATAGAGCAGAAACTTGTGGGAGAAACAATCTCTGACATTGATCGGCAGAAGCTCACAACTGCTGAGTTAGCGCTTGGAACATATTCTGTTATGCTTTATGATCAACCACTTTTGGGGTCTGATCCAGCAGCTACTTATGATCTAGTCGACACTATTAGGACCATCAGCAGGATTCAGCAATCATCTGCAATTATGTCACTGACCCAGCTCTCCCAGGAAGTGTTTGATCTCTTTGACAGGATCATACTTCTTGGTGATGGGCATGTTGTGTTCCAAGGCCCTCAACAAGATGCTGTTCCTTACTTCACCAACCTTGGGTTAGTAAGAAGTGATATGATATCGGCACTATCAGGACAACTAATTGCTGCTTATATGCTTATTCAATCCTTCTATTTCAATAACATAATTCAACATACCATTGACAATCAGCACAATTTTTTGAATATTCAGATACATGAAGCCATCATATGTAGAGTCTGCTGAATTTCTAGAAGATATTGTAACTGGCTATGGTTCTCAATATATGGTGCCAGGAGCAACTCCTTTAGGCCTAGATGAACTTGTAAAGTGCTACAAGGCTTCAGATCACTACAAAGACATCATGAGAATCGTCTCTGGAGATGATGTAAAGCACACTTACTGGGTGGAAAGTGAGCCTGGACTTGGGTTGTCTCTTAAAACACCATCCAAGTACCACTGCTCAGTTGATGCACAACTGAGACGAGAGACAGGTAAATAAGTTACCCACCATCAAAATTGCTAACTTTCAAGTATAACAAGGCCAATCTGTTAAGCACATTTGTTGTATGGTTTTAAAAATGAAATGTGTGATTCCTTGCATAAGGGATTCTAAACAATTAATGACCATTACAGTAATCCACATCCATGAGTTTCTTGATTGCAGAATTGGTAGTTGCTAAGCTCTCTACCAAAGTAGGGCATTCGGGAGGAATAGAGACCACAGGAAGAGTTCAGGTCGGTGATGTCGTCACAGCAATATCCATGAACAATGAAGAAATGCAATACCTCTCTGTCGGAACCCTGAAAATCCAGCATGGCCGTGCCTCACATGTGTACTCTATGTTGAAGCAGGCACAAGGTCAGATTCGACTCCAAGTTGACCGCTACAAAGAAGAGGTATATAAGACCTATTCAGACTAACAGAGAAGAAACACAGGGATATGGTTTGTGATTAGAATTCAAATACAAAATCAATCTAGGGGCTAACATTTAGAGCAAAAAACAAAAAACAAAATAAAATTGCTTTAACCACCAATAACATTGTTGTTTCTAGGAGGAAGAGTACCAATCTCAATGGGAGCAGTTCCAAAGGCCTTTTGTCCAGACATGGTGGAAGTCTACTAAAACTCTTATCAACA
Source organism: Vitis riparia (assembly GCF_004353265.1). Classification (NCBI taxonomy): domain Eukaryota; kingdom Viridiplantae; phylum Streptophyta; class Magnoliopsida; order Vitales; family Vitaceae; genus Vitis; species Vitis riparia. Next base: position 29,294,454 of record NC_048444.1, read on the forward strand.
GACAAGTGAAGATCACTAAAAGGCTTCATGCTTTAATCAAGTTAAGGCTATTCCAGGTGAATACTACAACATGCTCCAAATCTTTCCCCTCTTCAATAGAAGTATAAGAGTCATCCAATGATGTGATTATCAAGATTTGGAGAAGGAAAGCTCCAAACATCCTTGACTCAAGTATGCCATGCCTCGGTGTATAATGAGTCCATTCTTGAACTTTGCAGGCAATTATACTTGGCATTTTTGGAGGGACATTGTTTTACAAACTTGGCGGTGAATACACCCAACAGCAAATGAATTCAGTGAGGGCCCTGGGGTTTGTTTCCACCATGAGCATAATGCTGATAAATCTGGTACAGCTTCCTCTCTACATGCTTCAGAGGCCAATCTTTTACAAGCACAGGGCACAGAGATTCTTCAGAGCTTCTTCATACATAGTTGCCCATTTCATTGTCAATCTTCCGCAGACCCTTGTAGAAGTACTTTTCCCAGTTATTTTCCTCTTATGGAATCACAGATTTCACGGAACTAAAATGTGTCTTATTTCTTGCAGACACTGGCGTATGCCCTTTGTGTTTATTTTTTAGCAGGGTTACCACTGGAAGGAAATGGGGCACCTTTCTTTGAGTATCTGGTCCTACTCTTCTTGGTAGCGAACTTTGGGTCATCGGTCTTCTTTTTTCTCAGTGCCATCTCTTCAATCCCAGAAATTGGGAATGCTTTGTCTGGTACTTTTGCTTCTCTTTACAAAATTTGTTTTCTTGCTTGCAGATAATCTCTCTTCACAATTCTTAATGCCTTATTTTGAATGACAAAAAATGAAGTGCATGCAAACCTGATCAACTTAGATTGCAGTTCAGAAAATCATATCTTCTTTATTCATCTGATAGCATCAAACATGATAACTAAATCCCCAAGGTTGGACCTTTTGAATGGAAAATCCTGGCATCCTGCACCTTTATGTACATTGCGTACATTCTTACGTTAGCCATAAACTAACTAAATCCCCAAGGTTGGACCTTTTGAATGGAAGATCCTGGCATCCTGCACCTTTATGTACATTGCATACATTCTTACACCAGCCATAAACAGATCAGCATCTACTATATTGACGTGTCCTTAGTTCTCCAGAAATGCATATAATATTTCCATTTTCACACTCCTCAAATCTCATTTTCTGAATAATCGCTTCACTGATCTAACAGAGATGGAGAGCAGTTGATACTACAAAACTCTCCAACTTCTATGTATGTTGGTTCTCGTTAATCTCACTGGCTAGATAACTAACACCATCATTTCACTTATTTCTTGCAGGTCTACTTATTTCAATCTCCCTACTCTTCAGTGGCTTTGTGATCTTCCCATCCAATGTTCCAGCGTACTGGAAATGGCTCATTTATGTGAACCCAATACACTCGGCTAACATTTTGTTCTGCAGGCTCCAGTTCAACAATGGCTACACTGACCCTTGCTCCAACTACCTTGGCCAACTTCCTTTCTGTGACCAGTTTCCAACAATGACAGTTGGAAAAGCCTACCTGAATTTCTATGAGCTCGCAGAAAATTCCAAAAGACCATGGCTTCCTTATGCCATTCTCCTGGGATGGACAGTAATTGCCAACTTGTTAGCATTATTGGGGCTAAAGAAGATAGAATTCACAGAAATGAGCCAGTCACTGCCCCATCTTAAAAGGACCCCAGTAATTGGCAATTTTGTGGAAGACACAGACACTGAATTCCAGTCATTCAATACTTACAGCGGACAATCATCAGATTATGCCACTTCCAGATATTCTAGGCCAAAAAATTCATGGTCAGGTCATGGAAAAATGAACAACAGTAGCGGAGATGAGAAATGGATTGAAGAATTCCATGTTGATCTGGAGAGGAAAGGGCTTGGCATTCCGGTGGAGCCAGTGACGCTTCTGTTTGAGAATCTATCATTCACAGGGTGAGTCTCTCCATCTTTGAATTAATCGAGATTTTAAAATAAAAACACTCTAATTTCACCCCTATATCCTTCTCTTAATTTCCCAAATGTTTCTTATTTTATCCTTAGGTTGTTCAAAAGTACATGTAATTACAGAAACAAAAGCCACTTCCTGCTAAACCACCTTACAAAAATTTATCATAAAAATGTCGACTAGAAAAGGCCTCATTGTTGATTAACTTTTAACACCAAAACAAGTTTTCACACTATATTTTCTATGCATCAGGTATGACAAGGGAACAAAAGAAAGCACATCAGTGTTTGACAACATCACAGGCTATGCTTTTCCTGGAAACATGCTAGCTTTATTAGGTGGTTCCAGAACAAGTAAGGCCACACTCCTCAAGTGCCTGGCTGGAAGGAAACCTTTAAATGGCTGCCTCACCGGCAACCTCATTGCAAATGGCATCAGTGCGGGTACCTTCTCTAGACTAATAGGTTATGTTGAGAAGCTGGACGCTCACCAACCTTACCTCTCTGTTCGTGAAACCCTTCAATTCAGTGCTGCACTGCGTCTAGGACAAGCAATTAGCCAAACAAACCGCTGCATCCACGTTGAGCTGGTCCTCAACCAACTTGGCTTGATGCCCTACTCAAACCAACTTGTAAGCTCCCTTTGTGATGCCACTGGCAGGACATTTGAAATAGCCAAGAAAATGACCATTGCAGTTGAGCTGGCTGCTAACCCGAGTATTCTCTTTCTTGAAGAACCAATATCAGGCCTTGATACTGCAGGAACTTTGAGCATTCTCAATATCCTCTCTCAAGTGTCAGATTCGGGTTGTGTCATTATTGCATCTCTTACACACCCTAATGTACGTGCATTATCCTTCTTTGACCAGGCTCTCATTCTGACACGAGAAGGGCATCAAGCATATTTTGGTTCCATAGGATCTAACTGCAATGAATTGCTAGATTACTTCATATCCATTCCAAATTCCCCATATTATACCATAAGCGAAAGTCCAATTAGTTTTGTCATGAGGACTCTTGGCTTAGGGATAAAAAATAGGGCCAATCCTCCACAAAATTTTGCAGAGATATACAAAGCTAGCTCCTCACATGATATCACCAAGAAGGAAATTAGCAGTATGAAGAAGTTGACCAAGACAAGAACACTCAAGGGTCTATCTTCTACTTATCCAACACCTTACTCACAGCAAGCCAGTTTGGTACTATTACGAACACAGAGGTTCTTGTGGAGGAATGTGCAATACACATTTGGAAGACTTACAGGGTGCATGGTGATTGCTATCCTGATGGGTTCCCTTTACTTTCAGATTGGATACAATGATGTTTACAGTCTGGCTTCACGTGCACTTTACATATACATGCAAGTTATACTCATTGGTGTGATCTCAGCAAATAATGTCATTCCGCAGATTGGCACAGACAGGTTGGTGTATTTCCGAGAGAGAAGGGCCAGAATGTATCATCCAATCTTTTATCCTATATCATGGGCAGTTGGTGAGATTCCGTACTTTTTAATTGCAACACTTGTTGTGGTAGGAATCGGGAACAGCATGGCAGGAATTGGAACAGGATCCGCTTCAGACTTTCTACTATATTGGCTAGTGCTCTTTGTGTTCACATTGGGTGTAACATACTTTGGGATGATGATTACCTTCCTAGCACCAGTGCCAACACTAGCAGCATTTTCCGTGTCAATTGTGACATCAATGTGGGTGTCAACTTCAGGTGTAGTTGTTGTGCTATCTGACATAAGGTTCTACAGGTGGATGTATTGGAGCAACCCATTCCAATTTGCAATAAATGTGATAACCACAATCAGTTTTTATTGCGATACAGAAAAGTGCACATCAGCTTGCAGTTGCCCACGGCTCCCAGATGGTTCTTATGTGTGGGATAGATTGGCAAATGCAAGGAGTTTGAGTCACAACAGGATAGGTACAGACATACTCATTTTGTCTATAATGTGTATGCTGTTTGCCAGCCTTGCCTTTGTCTTCTTCATTGTGTTGAAGCACAACTCACCGCCTCACATGTAAAGGGACATCATGAATCAGGTGGGATGGATCTCACATAGCATAGATGGAAGATGCTGATGAAACAAGGGAAAGAAAGGGCACAAGTGAACAAGGTAGTGAAACATCTATTGACATCATTCATATAAATAGCAATGAAATTCTATTTAAGTTGATGAAGACATTCCTCCTCTAAAACTAAGGCAGCTTTTGACATCATTCAGATATTCAGGTCTCCATTCATATTCTGTTATACTCAATTTCCAATTTCTGATAAGAACATAAAAAGAAAGGTGCTATCCTTAGGTAAACAACATCAAAATCCAACAACTGGACTTACACACACACACACACACACGAGAAAACAGTGAATGATATATACCAAAGATAGCAAGAAGAAACATATACAGAGCTTGTACAGCACATACAACATTAAAGGATAAAATAAACTAAATGTCCAGCTAATGAAATATACATGAGCTCCATTAGACTATAACAACCATATCCTCATGTTCAATGGAAATATGCCAACCATATTAAAGAAGCACACTAAGAAATATGAAAGAATTTACATTACATGAAAACAAACAACAAATGATATGTAACTGAGATAGCAACAAAATACGTATGGTAGAGCTTGTGCAGCAGAAAACAACATGAAAGTATAAAATAAACTACATGTCCAGCCATTGAAAATACATGAGCTCCGTGAGCCTATAGTAATCATATCCTTATGTTCAATGGAAACATGCCCAACATATTAAAGGAGCATGCTAAGAAATATGAAGGAATTTATATTACTAGCACAATTGAAGCAACCTGGATAAAATAGGCCTCTCATCCCCAATCCAAAAATGGAAGAGGTGGATATCCACCCTCTGGAGGAGGCTTTAATGATGGAGGTAGATTGCCCCAGGAATTTCCCATGCTATCTTTGACCACATTACCTGTGTATCGTGATGAGGACAAGTAGACAGTAGGTATTAAAAATAAATAAAAAAACTAAAAAAGGGACAAATATCCACAGTTCTCATACAATATATCATGAACAATGTGTACCAAACTTATGCAAGCATGCAGCATTTAACTAAGTAATGATGTTAAATAGTTGTGCCTTGGGAATGAGAGAAAAGGAATAAGCCTTAGTAGGTGGTTTCAGCAATGATAAAACTAGAAATTCCTGAAGTCTTAAGAAACAAATAATTTAAACTTGCCTGGCAATGGACCGCCTCCAACTAATTGGTTCCCTGGATTACTTAGTGACTGAATATTATCTGGGAAGCCTGTCACTGAAGATTGGACCAAATAGACATTAAACATCATTATCATTTGACTACATTTAAAACTAAGTATTCATGAATAACCTGATAAAATTGGGGAAAATCTAGTTACAAATGAGTCAATCTAAGAGGGTTCATATCCAACAGACACAACACTCCTCCGAGAGGGCATGGTATCATTAGAGAATAGAACCGAATTTCTTGTGTACAATGGAAAAAGGAAGACATGAATGAAGATGTGCAATTTACCTGGTACGGATTGAGTATTTGTATTTTGTAAGCTTTGCTTCGGATGAAAATATTTGCAAGAATCACCATACTGGCAAAATCCCTTCAGAGCATGACAAGGAAAAGAAATAAGCAGATAATCCTAGCCCAAGATTCATATCGAATTCTAATAATAGAAGCAAAATTTATTTAGAAAACATAGAATGGAGGTTCGAAGATAAGTACCGTTCTAACGAAGCGATTGCAGACTCCTTTCCCGTAGCCCTCTGCCTGAATCTGATTTGGATCTACATTCATATGCAAACCAGTAAGAACGTTGCTGAAAAACTCAAGAATCACTTCAATAAAGGCAGATTTTTGTAATTGGCTTAATTAGCCAGTGCCGTCAAAAGTAATTGAAAACAAAAGATTGAAATTTTAATCTTATTATTTTGGTCCCCCTACATTTTCTTAGCAACCATACGGAGCACACTTACCGTTTGGTTGCTGAGAAAGCTGAAGAAAATGAAAAGAAATTAAAATTTTGAAAATCTTTTTGTTTGTGTTACTACGATCAATCATGCGCGTTCCGTCGTGAGAATTGGAGATTCTGTCGTTTCGTTGGCAACCAAACAGAAAATAAGGGTTTGACGAAAAAGGAGAGAGAAAGAGAGAAGAACCTCTGAAGGAGTCGTACCAGAGAGCTTTGGCTCTTTGGTGCTGAAGACCTTGGAGATGGCGCTTTCTAGCAGAAGGCGTGTCTTGGAATTGCTTGTCGCAGTAGTCACAGTGATATTTTCCCAATGGCATATTTTGTTAATCCGAACCCGACTCTGCCTGTTTGTTTTCACGGAAAATACATAATTTTCCCGAGCAAATGTAAACTTGATGTTGAGAGCAATCGGAACTGTGCCCTCTGGAGTCTGGAGGCTTAGAGAAGGGCAAAACGCTGCGTTCAGGATGACGGTGTAGAAACAGCGAATCTCTGAGCTCCGTATTAAAAGGCAGTTGTATTTTTTCAAAATACTTGATTTTTTTTTTTTAAAAAAAATACATTATTAAAAAATACTAAAATACTTTAAAAAAAAAAAACAAAAAACGTGACTAGTCCTTTATTATTAAATAAAAAAATAAAACCGATAAATTACACTAAATTGGTCTTCAAAATTATGACTTATTAATTCAACAAAATTGGGACTTAATATGTGATAGGTCACATACATTGAACATGTGATTCATGACTTGTTAAGACCAAATTTTGTAGAGCTAAGGAGTCATAATTTGAAGACCAATTTAATAGTAATTTAATCCATTAAAATTTTTTATGTTAATAAATATTTTTAAGTCCTATAATGTTTTTAACTTATAACATGTTTGGATATAAATTAAAAAATTATTTTTTGTAAAAAGGAAAATCCATCCATGCTAACACCAAACATCATTTGTTAAGATTTTAAAATTTTATTAAAAGTGTATTTGATAGTGATGGTAGAAAGTGTTTTTAAGGAATTTTCAAGTATTAGAAATGATAGATTTTCAAGTATTAAAAATAATAGAAACACTTCCTAGAATCATCGTCAAATGCACTCTAAGAGTGTATTTGGTAATGTTTTTAATTATTTTAAGACTTGAATAATAAAAAATTTCAAGTATTACAAATATTAGAAACGCTTCCTAAATCACTATTAAACATGCTCTAAATGCTTAATTTTTATAAAGAAAACTCTTTCAAATATTCGAGAGCACAATTAAGTTTTAACCCTTTAAAAGTATATCTTTTAAAACTGTAAAAATGTATGTTTTGACATTTAAGAGTACTTATATATTTGAAATAATTTTAGTGAAAATGTTTCTAAAAGAATCACTTATTAAATGCTTTTCTAAAAAAACACTACAAATGATTTTTAAACTTTCTAAAAATGTTTTTAAAATTTTATTAAACACCCAATTTTTATTTCAAGATCGCTTTTTATGCTAAGCACTTTCTAAAAGCAGTATCAAACCAGCTCTAATGGGAGATTCCCATTAAAAAGGCTTTTTATAAAAATAACTAGTTTTAATGTCATCTTTAACTGAAAATAGGCCTTCAATGAAAAATTGATGACAACATGGTAAGCAAACAATGAATGTGAGAATGGTGAGGCAGTATCAAACTATCAATTTGTACCCAAATCCAATAAATGGAAAATAAATAAACGACAACCATTCTAATCCATCCTTAACACATACTTAAACCCATTTGAACAATGTCATTTGCCCTGAAAACCATTTACCAGCTTTCATAGAACAAGGAAACACATGTAAGATGCACAAGGGAACAAGGGAACAAATATGCTTTATTAAGATTAAACGGTCTTTGACATGGAATCACAACACTTGGGACACTGCCTTCATGTGCTCTCTCCTGAGACCTTGGCAATGGATTAAGCAGCCGATGCGGGTCTAAATCAGAAAAGAGAGCATCATTAGGACAATCCCAGATACGATTTTAGCTAAATTGCATCCAGCTACAAATAGAACATTGGGATAAAATGCTAATGTTTGTCTTCTATGTGATGTTACAATCTATTGTGATACAGAAACAGGGTAAACCGAATACCTACCCATTGAGGTTTGGGCATATGATTAAGTAGCATGTCTCTAAATCTGCTTTTACAAAATAGGGGAATACAAAGGGAAAGACATACACGAAAACGAACAAATAGCATATACGTAGAGAGAAGAAACACAGCTTCCAGTCACATTTCAGATGGAATCATAGCCCAAGGAAGGGGCATTGCTTTCTTGCATGTTCTGGGATCAATTTCACCAAAATCTCAACTGGCACTCCCTTCAATTCTGATTGACAGAAGCAGCAGCAATAACAATCAATAACAACTTTGCATGGGAAAACAAGACACTGGTGCTGATAAAATTGTTTCAGGATGATTGCATACCGTGAGGCTTAAAGTTGAATAGTGGTGGAAGAAATCGGCCATTTGGCAGGCGGGCGCTTGAGTCACGTAGCTCATCGAAGAAGGAATGGGTCAAGGCATCCATCTGCATTGAGAGTAAACAAATTATTGATGCACCTAAACGAAAAGAGAAGCATGGAGTAGAAAAATGATGGATCAAGTAAATGAGACCTAAGATCGATGACAATGATTAAAATGTTTTCACCCTGGGCAAATCGGACAATCTTAAGATGAGAAAAACAAGAGGAGATGTTAACATAAAATTTGTTTCACTGGTGGCATTCAATCAGGTCCCAATGGTAATGTGATCCCGTGACCAAAATCGAGTGATAAAAAGTGAAACAACCTAATATGTGGCAAGTATTGAGCCAAACAACAAGAAATATGACAAACAAAGCGTAGCTTATTTCTGAAACAGTTGCCCACTTAACCAGATGCACGATCCCTACCGATTACCACATCATTGTTCCATCTGATATGGGGAATATGTCCACAATTTCCATATGGTAAACAAGCAATCTAAATGGCCAAGACAAGCAATCTTGGGAATGATACATAGTACCCATTGTAAGCTTTTTATACACCATATGCATGATGATGACATTGCAGGAGTTTTTTCTAAAATCACCCACCTCAAACCCAACCAAAACCTCTTTTCCCCAACCCACAAAAAATGCAGCAAAATTGAAAATAAACACCCACCCTCCTCAGCCATTATGGACAACAATTAAGATTTGTTGTTTTCCATTCTCTTAATTAACTGATAGATTGTTAATCTTGAAGAAATTTTAAATGCAGGAAACAGCAACAAAAAGACAGAACACACAAGAATGGATTATGAGAAACCAAAAAATTAATGTACTCACAGCTGTGCACCGTAGATTAGGAGAGTACTGCAGTAGTCTTGAAACCAAATCAACAGCTTCTGGAGGCATGCGTTTATGGAATATCTGGCAACAAGGATATGAATAAATAAAAATTTATGATAAGATGAGAGAAACAAACTATATATGCATTTACTTTGATTTCTAGTACCTTGTGCCATGGGTGAGCTTTAATTTGGGGGAATTTGAACTCTGTATAGTTGGGGTTCATGCATTTAATTTCCTCCCTTGTTGGAGTGCCCAAAACCTGCAAAAACAACCATATTAGATTTGGCAAATGGACTGGATGATTACAAGAATTAGACAGGAGGAAGAATGAGTATCTATTATCAACCAAATTGGAATGATCCCCTCCATTCATTACCCACCAACTAGCAAGGCTTTGTATGAATTAGCCCCTGAGAAGGGGAAGGCTCCTTATTAAGCCCAATAAGAGCTTTTGAATATATTTTAGGTCAGAGCTTCAGGCTTCAAGAATAGCTGAAGCCAGAAAAAGGAATAATGTTGCTTCTTGTTAAAGCCCTTTTTTTAGCTGAGGCAACTGCCATTTAGTCGCTTTATGTTTAATGAATTTTTCATGTACTAAAATTGTCCCTTCAAAATAATGACTTCAGCTTCTAGCCAAAGCCAAGCAAAAAATCATTCCGAATGAGGCCTAGGGACATCTTCTGGAAAAATATCATCAACCCAGTCAGCTTGCACAGATTGCATTACATATAACTAGCAAGATTCTATATCAAAAAAATATGATGTCATGAATGCATTGATAGGTTAGTATCATGCAATCCATTTTGACCCAACAGCTATGCATTTGTAAAACTTATTGTAGACAATTTTGCCTCCCACCTCGATCCGGTAATTCCACTCAGAAAAGATGTATTTAATTTAATGCAATCGAGCTATATTTTGCATGATGTACTGAAATACAATATAGTTACCTTGATAATCTCAACAAGCTGATCGACTCCACTCTCTCCAGGAAACAGAGGCTGACAAAAATGGAAGACATATTTTAAAGCAAGTTCCAAGAATTTTAGATGCACTTCTGCAATGACCAGCATCAATAAACTACCCACCTGTCCAAGCATTAACTCAGCCAGAACGCAACCTGCAGACCAGATATCAATAGCTGTAGTGTACTCAGTTGCTCCAAATATAAGCTCAGGAGCCCTGTAATATCTAGAGCAGATATAAGATATATTGGGTTCCCCTTTTACCTATCAAACACAGATAAAACAAAATTAAAAAACATCCCAACCAAAATGCAAGACAATAATAAAGAGGAGGAGATGAAACAAAAACGCACCAAGACTTTTGCACTTCCAAAGTCACATAGCTTAAGCTGGTGGGTATGTGGATTCACCTACACAGAGAAGAACAAATTTTTTTACTTGAACAAAATTGTGCATTGCAATGTGGAATACAAACTCATATCATTAACAATATGGAAACTATGCGACTGTGAACATCTGAGATGAAGACCAGATCTTTTGAGAAATGTATTTTTTAATAGGAATATTTTGAGAAATAACAATGCCAATGATAAATAGATTGGAATTTCTCGGATTCTTCATCTTTGAAGATTCCTTTTTGTAGAGATTTTGTTTTTAAGGAGTTTATTAAGGGTAGAAAAAGAATTTGTTGTTTGGATTTAGTTGTACCCAAAGGTAGCAGGGGTCCTTCCCACTGGGGAGCTTGTTCTTGAGTGTGATTTGGTCCTGTTAGCAACATGGCTCTATTTTGGTTTCGTTTTGAGACAAGTCAATATAAACAATATCTACCATCACACACACACACATGGAAAAATAAGTACCAAACTTGATAGAGCCTAGTTTCCCCAAACATAATAAAATCGGTACCTTGTAAAATTTCAAGTGAAGCATCTACTTATATATCATCCTCATATAAGAATTAAGAAAATGTAGAGTTGAAACTAGACTAAAATAAGTAACCAAATTGGAAGTAAGCACATAGATGTAGTCATAAACATACCAAAAGATTTTGAGGTTTGATGTCCCTATGACAAACTCCAATACTGCGATGAATGTAAGACAATGCCCTGAAAATCTATCAAATAAAAACAATATATTCAATTTCAGCAGCCGCTGGGATAAAAAGAGATTTAAACTTTACAACCATATAGACTTTTGCAAAAACACAACATAGAAGAGACCATAATGAAACTAAATTTAAATAATTAACACCACACCTGGTATGTATAGAGCTTCACATATATCAGCGGCATCCTTTGGTTCAACTTATTGTAGTGTTTGATAACCCGATGAACAGTTTCAGGAACATACTCAAGTACAAGATTAAGATAAAGTTCATCCTTTTCGGTTGTTGAAAAGAAACAGTGCTTCAAGGAGACAACATTAGGGTGGTCAAGAAGACGCATAGTTTGAAGTTCACGGTTCTTATATCTCTTGTCTTGAAGAACCTTCTTTATAGCCACAGTTTCACCTGTCTCTAAGCATTTTGCCTGATAAGGCACAGAAAACCAGAAAATGACAGCATGAAAAATTGTTCTTTATGGAAGAAAATAACAGGCATATCATAAAGATATGGATTCTTACTTGAAAAACAACTCCAAATGATCCATGCCCAACAACGCGCTCAGCCATGTAACTTATTGTCTGGAATTATAAATATACAAATTGGCATTAGAGATAAACATTGGGACAATCATGGAGAATAAATGTAGAACATCCAAACAAATTAGAGATTAATGTATGCGTACACATCATATGTGATGTTCCTTCATCCTTTATAAGCCAAATAGTTGAACCATTCTTATCTACTAACCATTCAATAAATAATGGGTCCAAAAGAGCAAAATTCATGCAAATTAGTGTTTGATAAAAAATCACACTTATTTGTCAGATAGCTAGTACAGCAGGAATGACAGTACAACAGTAAAGTTGTACAATTAAACAACCAGGATCATTCGATTCAGACTTTTTTCTTTCTTGAATATGAACTTCTTTTGCACAGATGTCAACAATCAACAGTCCGAACCAACTGACATAAAAGTGGATGATGCTTTTTTCGAAAAAATGGAACAATGGGGCACCACCACTTTGTAGCTTTCTCCTAATATATCTTTTATCAGAAGCTTCCTCCAAATTTGTATGAAAGTAAATACTAAGATTTGCCACTCAGGGAATGAGTAGAACCCAAGAAAATGTTAATCACCTAAAAAGGCAAAAATGGCATCTCCTGACGTGCTATGAGATCCAAAACCTAAGGAATGTGCTCAAGCATATATACCTGCTTTGGTTGGCCATTTCTACCACCAATAGTCGTCACAATTATATGACCTGTCTCTGTTCCATTACCGTCAACAACTGTTGCTTCCATCTCCTGAAAAATCAAGAACTGTCTTCAGTAACCAATGCAAATGATCAATAATCAATTAAGTGCAGGCAAAAGGCGAGGAACAGTAACACAAAGAAACAGAAGCATTAGACCAGTCCCTCACATACTTTGTCATCCCTAATTTTCATGTCATTCATCTCTTCTGGCAACCTATCAACACCAGCATTGTGGCCACTAGGTTCTCTCAAACCAGAGGTAGGTGCTATGCCCACTGAAGCCATCCCTTAAAAAAATTTCCCGATCGCTTTTTACTCCTTTCTCTCAGTGAAACCAATCATTCACCTGCTAAGATCAAATAAAATTAGAAATCTCAGCTAAATAAGCTGCAAGATACACAAAATCTCTTCACCTATTCAATGTGATAAATTTTAAATAAACCAATCCACATCCACAAATCATACTATAGCTACCAAGTGAAGCATACAACCTTACCAAATATATCATGCCCAGAGAATAACAATCCAATTCAATAAAGCTGTAAACCCCAAAAACCCTCAAGAGCTCATGAACTTCAATGAAATTTACAGAAAAGAGGAAACCACCCTTCGATAATAACATGGAAGCTACGTGCGGCTTTCAGTCATGGATTTCATGCCGTGGCCCCACTCGAAAACCACACTTAGCCACCCTATGATCAAAACAAAGGGATCAAGCAAGTAAACACAATATTCGTTTTCCATTTTCATCAATTATGGAAATCATAACTATCCAACACATATTCAAGGGGGAAAATGAATCCTCTCTCAAGAACCAATTTTTTTAAAAATAAAATTCCCAAAACATCAGAGTTTCAACAACCCATCAAACAAAATCTGTACATGTCCGCAAAGATAGGATTTTCCATAGATCATGGGAACATTGATCTTGCATCAGCCCAATAAGGCATATTCATCAATCATAAAAAGAAGATAAACCCAATACAAAATCCTGCGCAATAAATGCATATCCATCAACCACCCCACATAGAAACAAACAAATAACGGGGAAATTAAAAAGCCACAAAACAAAATCCCACAAATCCAACCAAAACTCTCCAGAAAAGCAGAAAAACAAAACGAACCCATAAAAAATTCACCAAAAACAAAACCAAAAAGCATCAGAACACCCCTCAACATGACGATCCACAGATCCGGACCAACAAAACAACAAAGATCCAAATCCACCCGTCCCGATCCGAACACAAAACCATAAACACCACAACCAACCAAAAACCCAAAAAAAAGGCACAAAAAATCATCGAATTGCAGAAAAGCGAACCCTACCGATCGAACCCGGGAGAAGAAGACATCCACCATGTAAATTGGGAGAGAAAATCGGAGGTGGGTCTGGAGAATCAGAGAAGGAAAGCAAGGAGTAGATCCATTTTCAATATTTCTGTTTTTTTATTTTTTTTCTTTTTTTTTTTTGGTTTTTTTGGTTTTTGCTTTTTGTGTGGTGGAGTGTGTGGTGCTATAATGCGCTTGTGATGACAGTCAAAGAACCCTATATATTTTTATTTTTTTATTTTTTTAACTTTATATTTATTTATTTATTTATTTTAAAAGTTTTTAAATTTGGTAAGGGTGTCTGTCTATGCTTTTGACCATTCAAAGCCACTTTATTTATTTATTTGGGTTATGATTTTGGAGCTTTTGAAAGGGGGGCACCCACCCTTTCCTTGCCCACAAAGGGTACTTCAAATATCATCATTTTATTATTAATATTAATATTAATACATAGAAAATGCCCTTTCAAATACTTTTATAAATTATTATTTCTCATTTAATAAAAAAAAAATTATGGTTCAATTTCAGTGAGGAAAAGGGAGATGATCAATTGAGAAAATAAATTTTAGAAAATGTCAAAAAAAAAATATATAAATGGGACATATATTTCTTTAAAATATTTTCTTTCCATTTTAACATAAATTAAAAACAAATTCCAAGAAAATGTTTTATTATCCTATTTGACAATTGTTTAAAAAAAAATATTTTGTTCAAATAAAAAATAATAGAACATGTTTGATAATAAAAAAAATAAAAAAGTAGTTTTTATTTTTAAAAAGAAAAAAACATGATATTTTGAAAGAATATAATTTAATTATTTTCAATTGATTTTTGAAGATTATTTTAAAATATAATTTATGCAAATATAGAAATTGATTAAAAATAAAATACATAAAAGTTATTTTTAAAGCATATTTAAAAATAAAGAAAACATAATAAGAATATTTGAAGTTTCAACTTTTATTATATAAAATATGATAATAATTTTTAAATTCTTTAAATAAAAAAAAAACGCTTCTCAAAACAAAGCATATCTTTCTTTAAAAAAAAAAAATATATCCTTCCAAATATGATATTATAAAGGGTATTATTGTCTTTTGAAGAAGGATGGTTAGAGGAAGATATGGAGCGCCCAAATCATGGGACAAGCGAATATTCGAGCACGGCTTTTGCCGCTTAAAGAATAAAAGACTGAACCCAAGGCCTCCCTCTTAGATCGTAACATCATCCCTCCATGTGAAATCACATTAATACCCCCCTCGCAACCCATCTCCCAAAGGGTGAAAAGTTGGAAAAACAAGTATGTTTGATATGGTTTTGGAAAAATAATTTTTTGAGAATTGTAAAAATTAGTTATTGATTATTTTTAAAAGTAAAATTTTATTTAAAAACTTATATAAAAGGTAAAAGTTCATAAAATATTGTTATATTTTTAATTATTGATCAAAATTCTTTAAGAAACATAATTAAAAATATCTTAATTATTAAAAATATTTTATATAAAAAAATTATCAAATATGTTATTTTAAATTAGAAATAATTTTTTATTTTATTTTAGACTGAGTATTTATATATTATGTGTATTTAATAATAATTTATAAATCATTTAATTCTCTTAGGATTGATTGGTAATTCTTTTAAAAAATATCATTATTTTTTTATTTATATCCAAAATAAAGTAACTCTTATTAAAAATATTTATAATGGAAGCATTATTAAGAAATATGTATAAATTAAAAGTATTTTAACTATAATCATATGAGAGTGTTTAGTTTTATCGTTCAATTCAAAATGGTGTGTAGGGAAAAACAATTTAATGAGGAAAAAAAATACTTATAGTAAAAGCTATTTTTTCAACCTAAAGTTATTTACTATTTAATAAAAGTTTTTTATAATATTAAGATTGTCCAAATAGGAGGCTAAGTATAAAAAAAACGAATTAATAAATAAATAAGAATAATATTGCTTCTTATAAAAGCTTTATATATATATATATATATATGAAGTTACATTATACATAAATAGATAAATGGAAAATAACTTTACCAAAAATAGAAATAAAAAATATTTAAAATTATTTTTAAAAATTGATTTTTCAAAATTGTTTCAAAAAAATGAAGTCGAATTCAACATCGCAAAATTTGGTATCGAGGGGGTTACAAGGATAGCCAAATCACTAAGTGAGAGGGAACTTTACATACTAACATTGCATACCTTATTTGCAAGGTTTAACAAATGAATGAAGTTATGATTGTACTTGGATAAAGATGACGATCTTCCTTAGATGGGTAGGACTCCCTAATATTATTGAAAGGAAAAAAATTGAGAAGATCCAACTTCACTTAATGAGAGACATTATGTCGAAGAATTTTCCATTTATTTTGTTGATATAGGATTTCAAGATAGGAATGGTAGGATTAGACCTTGTGACATTTTGTACCCAAAATAAAGGTTCTACCAAGCAACGCTACATTCTTTTCAATTGATCTATTATGTTATCATAAAGAATCTTAGCCCTATTTTCCACATCATTATTTCTTTCATCAATATCCAATTTCTCTTCCTATTTCTTCTTTTTGGTTTGTCTTGACTTATATACTCATTATCATTTCATTAAGAGTTTGTTTGACCCCATAAAGAGTGTTTGTCTATTTGACCTCATAAGCTTATGTGACATAATCATGACATTGTGTTTGTATGAGGTGTGATTGTAATATTTTATATCGGGTAGGAGAAAAAATTATTAGTGAAATATATGTATAAGTTTCTTTTAATCTTATAGATGCATTTTAAAGTTGTGAGAGCCTGTTGGCTTCAAAGCATACAATATTTACATAATTAAGAGCGAGTTGTTATAATCTTGACCAACACTTATGAACAAGGCTTTCCCAATATAAATATTTGTATGGAAGAGGGATCTGAATTTTTGTGTATCCGCTTAAGCAAGTCATGTGCCCTTCCACCCAGGAAAAAATGGAAGTGCCTAATGTAAAAGGTTACTTTGCTAAATGATAGAAGACACATTAAAACTTTATTTTTAATAACGCATTGAACTTGAAGAAGCAAAGCAAGCCTAGAATAGTAGCCTATTATGTTTTTCAAGCCCTTTTACTTTTAATATAAACCAATAACACCCTTATAAACTAACACAAGGCTCTTATGTTGTCGATGGAACCTAAAGAAAGACAAAAAAAAAAAAAAAAAACAATGCATTCATATAGATTAAGACTTATAGCTAGATTCTTTACTAATTTAATACTCAAAAGAATTGTAGGAAATCATTTCAATAACCATTTCTTAATGATATTTGACAATCAAAACAATTCTCGTCTTTTATTTCATAAATCCTATCATGATAAGGCAAATAGAATTTCTTATATCTTCCTAAATTAGACTTATTTTAATTCTTAATCATCCACACAAGAACTTCTTTCTCAGATATCAAATACCATGGTTTTTTTTTTTTTTTTGAGGCTCAAGGGAGAATAAAAAGGTTGATGCTATTGTGTATATCTCTCAAGAAGTGAATTGCCGCTGAAATGGGTTCGTAAACAGGTTTGATAGCAGATTTGACTACCATATTAGTGCTTCTTTGATCTGTGAGACAACGTCTATAGTAGCATTGCTTTTGTGATGATAGGTTGTGGTTCCAATGCAACTAACAGCACGTGTACCTGCTCCTTTATCTTATTGGCTATTAACTCAACTTGCTAGTGTAGCTACTGATGATATTGCTAAGGGTGTTGCTGTTGGAAGCGAAGGAAGAGAAAATCTACCTGGTGCCACATAAGACATTTGGACCAGCCTTCTTTTACTCCTAGTAGCTTTCTTTTTAAGAGAATGAAGATAGAAGAACCTGAGAAATATCAATGAATGCTTCATAATCTCATTTTTAGAGCTCAACATGCAACTAAGAAAAGCTATTGGAGAGTCCATACCTTCAGATGCATGGCATGATTCAACTGTCAAGTGATTTTGGGATTGGGCTATAATTTGTTTTTTTTTATGTATATATATACTTTGTTGGGTGTGGAGAAAATGTTGCAAGTGGCTTTGTACTCAACACCTGCCTGCCCATAATCCCAAAATGTCAAGAGTGGTCCAGAAGTTGGAAGGCTACAAGTTCCAAAGTGGATCTAGCTTTTCAAATTGAGAGGCGATAACATGAATACTCCTCTAGAATAGCTCCATTCCCATTGCATGGCTTACATGGCCACCTTTTGGCATGCCACCTCTAGGCCACGTGTCATCTTCTAGTTCACCATCTTCAATTTTGAAAATGATTTTTTTTTTTTTAAATCTCATTGTTCAAATAAATTTTCAGATTTCAACTCTTCCATTTTCTTATTCTTAGCATTTTTTTTAGGTTCCAAAAATCCATTTTTCAATAAAATTTTGCTACCATATTTCTTATTGGCAAACCATTTCTACATCTCCTCTGTTTTTAAAACATTTTAAAATAAGCGTGAATTAAATTCCGTAATTCCAAGTGATGGAATTTATGGAATTAATTCATGCAAAATAAAATGGGTTTTGGTGGGGCCCAACATCAAAGAAGTCTTATTTGAAATAAAAATGAACTTGAGTAAAATGCCATATGCGCCATTGATGATTTTGTATTCTGTTGAGTGACATATTTTATACTCATTACTATGCACTAACCTCATTTCATGATAACACGTTGTCCTTTGCTGCTAAGGTACGCGTCCGCTCTCACTCTGACCATTCCTCATGCATGTTTTAGCTCTCAGTGTGTGATCATGTTGATATCCATTGATTTTCTTATCAATTGTCATGATTGCTTCATTTTATTAGTAGAGACCCGTTTTTAGGGACTTAGAGGGGTGCTACGATCTTTATCATACCTTTCCGATAAGTAACCTGACCCCCGAGCCCAATCCGGTTTTTCGCAGACCACATTTTCCAAAATAAGGAGTCGCATTTAGGGTTTTCTTTCTTATTTTGTTTACCCTTTAAAAATAAAACAAAAATAAGTAGCAACTCCAAGTCATTTTCTAAAATAAATAAATAAATCATTTTTCAAAATAAAAATTGAGTTCGCCATCAAGTGGAAGTGCATGAGCCGAAATACGGGTCCACAAAATGGCGACTCCACCGGGGATCGTTTAAAGGGTCAAGCTTGAACTTAAGATGAAGCAAATGTGGCGCTTGATGAGGCGATCAGTGGGTACCTATCTCTTGATTGCGCATTGGGAATTCTTGATATCATTGGATGCATGCTCATATATTGTATTCATTTAGAACATTGATATGTTGATTATGATGTTTGATTTGTCTTGATTGAGGATTCCGAGATAACTATTTTTTCTGTGCTTCATTGTTGTATTTGTTTGTGATATCGACATGCTAATTGTATCGATTGCCTATCTTGTTTCGCTTAACATAGTGATTCTGATTTTTTGCCATGATTGTTCTGATCGCCTTGCATGTATAGATTCATTATTATATATCGTTTGATTCGACGTATTGATTCACTTGCTTGTATATTATCTCGGTCGTCTTTGAGCATGATGTTCGTATCGCTATTCATCCTAATCGTCATAGCTTGTATGTGTACATGAGTGATATATCATGTACTCTGCTTGACTGTATGTTGCATGACTACCCTCTTTTTGCGTGATTGCATGTCGCTTGTTCGTATGGGTCGCACATCTATCCCCTTACCTCCAATTCTCTTGGTTTCGGTCATGCCCTTCATTCTGGTTCTCACTTTTACAAGTGTGAGACCTTGTGTGTGTTTGTTACTATGACCGAGCTAGAGGTTAGGAGTAGGGTCTAACGACGGGTTATATCAATGTTTGGGAGCATTCTGGAGGAGGCCGACACATTGATGTCGATTAGAGTCCGATCATTGAAGACCTGTATAGCCTAGAGCTAGGTTTCATGGATATTTGTATGACCAGTGTGTTTCCTTTTCTGTTTTAGCTCCTTAGGGTTTTCGAATGCACCCACACCGTCACTGCGCACTCTAGCTGACCATTGAGAGTTAAGAGTTTTGAAAGGTTTCATCGTAAGAAACCCCCTGGGATGTCGAGGTAGTGCATGTGTGGAGGTGATGACCACCTTGCACGGAAGCGCCCCGTCTCTTCGAAGGGGTGCAAAGGGTTGTGTACCGTCGGAGGGTATGATCGTTTCTACTAGGGATCTTTTAAAGTTTACCATTTTCCTTTTAGGGCCATCTTGACCTCATAAGTTGAGCCATAGATCATTCGATTAGGACTCCTTCCCTACACGTGGGTGCATTTGAGGGCTTTCAGAGTCTCTGTGGTCATAGTTCGGATTCAACACTCCCTCTTTTTAGTCTCCAGTTGAGAATGCTTAGAGATCAGTTTGAGTTTGAGTATCGGTTGGATCACTTCTTGCCTTGTTGCCTCAAATTATTGTTTTTCACTCGATGAGTTTAGCATGTTTTCTTTTTAGGGTTTTCGTCTTTCTTTCTTGGCTTGGCACACCCCTTCACTCTGTTGTCACTTACTTGATGCTTCGGGATATGTTCATCGATCATGATCACCTTTTTACATTGTGCACCTATCACGGGTTTGATACCTCATTATTTGTTTGATCATTGATTTGATTTTCGACTTGATGCTCATATTTTTATAGAAATGTGAAAGACACGTTTTTACATTCACACACTTTCGAGAGATTCGCCTTGATCACCTTATCATTTTTCTCTTTATGGAACTCGAGTTGAAAGTTGAGTTAAGGATATGTGGTTATAGATCGAGTATTGATCTCGTGATAATGTGTTTTTCACACCTCTTTCATCATGGATTGTTGATAGGGATTCTCTAGTCACATTTGTAGCCATCTTAAAGTGGACATCTTTGTGACTCCAGAGTTCTCGTCATATATCCAGATTTTGGATTGCCATCTTAGGACCATGTGCTTGCATGTTGTATTGTTGTCTTTTAGGGTTCTATCTTGTGTTCTTCATCCATTTTGTTTGCATTGTAGGGAGTTAGTTTAGGAGTTGGTTGAGTCTAGAGTCACATTCTTGGAGGAGAGTTGGAGGTCGATTGATCAGAACAGATTCATACCAAAGTTCAGACAGTTCAGTTGAGATGTCGGACGAGCTAGCTTCCACACTTCCTTCTATTCAGGAGTTCATGGCAGGAATCAGTAGACGCTTGGATCAGATAGAGAGTTCTCGCTAGGATCCTTATCCAGTTGGCATGGTCACTAATGAGACAGTTCCTC
Source organism: Vitis riparia (assembly GCF_004353265.1). Lineage (NCBI taxonomy): Eukaryota > Viridiplantae > Streptophyta > Magnoliopsida > Vitales > Vitaceae > Vitis > Vitis riparia. The sequence goes on from NC_048444.1 coordinate 29,315,612, forward strand.
ATGTATCTCAGACAACACATGCTCTTCCACCTAGGGCTTCACTTGGTACTCCATTCCATCTGGCAGATCATTATGAGACCATTCCACCACCTACTGTCATAGTGTCACATCCTATTGTTACTACTACTGATGATGCTTGATTGGCCGAGTAGGAGGCTAGGGTTGAGAGGCTTGAGTCCAGGATGAGACAGATCAGATTGTAGGATGAAGGTTTGACTTGATGATCGGGATGGCATATTGACGGCTAGCTTGCCCGCCAAGTTTTGCATGCCATATATTGAGCGTTATAGTGAGATTGGTTGTCCCAAGATCCACTTGAGACTATATAACATAGTCATGAGAGCACATGGGATAGATGATGCATAGTTGGTGGCCCTTTTCCCTATGTCACTTAGCGGGGCAGCTCAGAGATGGTTTGCTTCAGTTGAGCCTTTGAGACTCCGCACTTGGGAGGATGTGGCTCATGAGTTTTTGACTCAGTTTGCTTTCAGTGCCGACATTGATATATCTAGACGAGAGTTGGAGGCCACCAGACAAAGGTCAGATGAGTCCATTTCTTCATTTGTCAGTTGTTGGAGGGCAAAAGTGGCTAGTATGATAGACCGGCCTAAGGAGCAAGATCAAATTGATATCGTTCTTTGGAACCTACAACCGAGGTTCGCTAGGATCCTTGTGGGCATTCCATTTCAGGATCTTAAGAGTCTAGTTCATGCAGCTTTCAGTGTTGAGGAGGTCATCACTCGAGGATTATGGACAGATACTACTCCTTCCCCTGACAGCAAGGGGAAAAAGTCGATTGGATCATTTAGTAGATCTGGAAAGGTTGACGCTATTAGTTATCAGCATCAACGGCCCGCACATCACTCACCTTACAGGCCTCCTACAGTCGGAGCTCATCTCTTTCATCCACAGTATCAGTATCAACCGGTTTATGTTCAACAGCCTTACATTGCTCAGATTAGCATACAACCACGACTATCACATCCGAGAGCCGCTACTCACCTGCTACCTATACCATATGCACAGAGGCCCGCGAGACAGTTCACTCCATTTGGATGACTTTGACTAGAGCTTTTGAGAAACTCAGAGATGTTGGATTGATTGTTCATTTGGTGCCACGCCCCTTGCCACATCCTATTCCTCCTCATTTCCGTTCACATAAACACTACTTATATCATCATATTTAGGGACATGATACAGAGCGTTGTTCGGCACTCCATCATGCGATACAGGACTTGATCGATTCAGGGTTGGTCAACTTGGTTGGGCCAAGTGTGACCACCAATTCTCTGCCTACGCATTCTACACATACAATTCCTCCTCTTCCTAGTCTTCAGTAAATTGATTTGGATGTTGATGGTATTGATGATCGCATGGTATTTTGGGACATCCCGGGTTAAGGGCTTGGATCAGTCGACATGGGTACATCACTTGGTAGCAGTTCAGCTCAGAGCACTTTTCATTCTGATTATGGTCATTATCAGAGTCGTTTCCGTTTGTTGAGTCCAGTTTTCAGTTTGTCAGAGTTGTTTTTATTTTGTTGAGTCTGGTTTTGGTTCAGAGTCATTGTTTATAGTTCATGTTGAAAGTCCGATCGTTTGTAGTCTTTTTTTCGTTTCGCACATGATGTACTCATTAGTTCATTTAGTGATATGATCTTTTATTCTGAGTGCATGTCATTTTTCTCGTGAGTGTGCTTTACATATCTTGTGTTGATGTGCGTTATGCTTCTGATATGAGACATCCTTTTCACTCATACATCATGATCACTCTAGCTTGACCTATCATGGAGGATATTGAGCCTTTTGACCTAGGATCAGGAGATCGACCTAAGGAGTTCGAGACTGTGACCTATTTCACCTTCTGATAAGAGCAGTACCATATCCATATCTACACCCTAACTCTGTGGACTTGATGACCTACCCATTTTGAGCTTAACATGACACCACCACTTAGTACCATTACACGACTTTACCATTCTTATTCACTTTGGCATATTACAGTACCATTCTCTATTCTTTCCATCATTTCCTTGATCTGACCAGGTAGAGTCCGAGATGGTTTGACCTGAGGTGAGCTTTACACAATGATAGATGGATCATGATAAGAGAGTGGTTTGATTGCTTGATGATGTTGTTGGGGCTGATGGGTTATTTTGGGGGCATCTAGATTTGAGTCATTGCACATGACTTTAGAGAGTCGGGATGATTAGAGATGGTGATTTTACTAGATGATGGTGAGTGGTTTGTGATGATAGAGTGAGTTGATTTTCAGATGGCATTGACGATTATCATAGAACATCAGTCAGAGCTTTCACACGATTTCAAAGGAGTTGACATGACTTTGTTGGACGGACGCCGGTCGTTAGTATTGACCATGTGAGATCTTGAAAGCACGATGTTCGAGGTTATGGTCAAAGGATGGGTGACCATCATTTTATGAGCCTATTTACTTTATCACCTTCGCATATAGAGTTACCCGTTGCTAGCCCTTTAAGCTTCACACGAGCATCGTAGTATGTTCTTTCATTACCTTATTTACCTATTTCATTAGGTTGGGGACCCTATAGTGCTTGCATGCTTTGATTTAGATACGTCATGAATTCCAGACTTGACATACATATTCAGGCCTTATCATTCACTCTTCATTGTGTTTTTTTTCCACTTTGACATCATCTCATCACTTTTTTTCGGCATCACATATCACCATTTGTGATATTCGCTTTTTATCTTTTCTTTCATCATAACTTACTCGACATTATCCTTGTTTCACCTTGAGTGGTGGTTTTTCACACATCACTACATGGAGGGCAGTCACATCCTTCCCCCAGTTCACCTCACGGGTAATGGTTCGGAGATCTCAGCTTGAGAGGTTGTCTTGTTAGTGAGGATTCGTGTTACATTTGTATGTGGAGAGGGTTTGATTATTTGGGTCTGTATTTTCATGGGAGGTCATTCATTCTTGATCAGAGTATGTGTAAAAAAAAAAAAAAAAAAAATAGCACATCGTTCATTTTATTATTTTCCATTGGGCATGTGTATGGTCGTGCTAGTCTGCTTCATTGAGTTCATGTGTTAGAGAGAGTTCGCATGAGAGCTTCTTTATGAGATTCTATCTTGGTATATGTTTTGGGTGAGAGTATGAGTCGCCTATTCGATTTTTGTGAGAGAGACGAGCGACCTTTCTTTAGTATCTCTGGATCTTTGCTCTATCCATTATCCCATCTGTTTCAGATGTGACTACTTTCCATGCTTTGATGCAGGCTGACCATCACTCATTTTCCCATCTCTTTGTCTTCTTCTATATTCATTTTATTCCTTCATTTCATTCTACCTCATCCGATTTCTTTATTTTCTCATTCTGCTTGATGTTTGACTTGGGTTTAGTATCCACACTTTATTCTTGCTTATTTGATATGTTCATTCTTTTATCATCACTTTTTGTGAGGGGATTCTCAAGTCTGTGACTCATGATGTTTTCTATGCATTGCATCCATGCATGAGGGATATGGGGATTGTATCGTTGGGATTATTGAGCCTAGTTTCCTTTTGTTTCTTTCACCCGATTACCTCAGCCTACGTTACGTCCCGTGTCTTAAGACCACCCTAAGGCCATTACTTCGCATTGTACTTGACAGATCACACATGGGCAATACTCGAGATTGGTTAGAGATCATTTCTTAGAGCATGATGGACAAGGAGTTATGATATGATTTACACTGGGGCATACCTCTCTTATCAATGATGGATTTTCAGAGATGACGTTATCTATACTGGGGCATACCCCGTTCACCGATGACAGTTTCTTAGTGGGATGACGTTTTACACTGAGGCATAGTCAGTTCGCTTCTTCACTTGGATTATGATGGATTAGGAGTTGTGGGATGACCCTACACTGGGGCATGGCCATTTTAGAGAACACTTTTATTGGAGATACAGTCACTTTACTCGATACTCTGCATTGGGACACACTCTACTCATTGATGGTTGATTTTTGAGATGACAATTTATTTTGAGACATAGCCCTCTCATCGGTGATGAACTTCGATTTATCTTAGAGCATAGTCACTCTAGATGATTTATATTGGGGCATAGCCACTTCATTCACATTCATAGAGCTCGGTGATTATGATTCATATGGATTATGTTGAGATATTTTCATTTTTGGCAGCGAGAGTTGAGATTGATTGATTTGTTGACGTATACTAGGCATGATCCTTCAGTAGTTGTTGACTCCGATACACTACTTTATACTAGGGCATAGCTGGGATGGAGAACATGTTTCATTGGAGCATAGTCACCCTATTGGATCCTTTACACTGGGGCATATCCATTTTTTGGAGGGAGATCAAATTGATTTTTTACATTGGAGCATCTACCGAGTGATATAGAGATTATTGGTTTGTTTCATGTTGTCCTCATTGCATACTAGGGCATAGCCACTTAGTCGAATGTTTTGCTATTGAGACTTGACTTTCTGTTTGTGACTGTTGTTTTCGATGGATTATGGAGCTATTGATACCTTGGGTTTAGTTTTCTCGGCTTACTTGGATGATCTCGGATACCTACATACCTTTTCATTTCGTACTCAAGACGTTTCACCCTTAATACTTTCATGTTTTCTATTTTACCAAAGCCTAATCATTACCTTATTTTATCCCACACATCTCACCATGACACATGACTTCACCCCTCTCTCGATTAGGAGGAGATGTAGATTAGTCCTCGATCACTTTGGTTGTACTTTCATACACCTTTCGGACTTTAGGTTCAACATCTTCCATGATGGCAGGGCTTGACAAATTGTCGATTTATTAGTGATTATGTTTTCATTTTGATAGTTGGCATGTTGAGTGCTGATTTGTTTTCTCTTTGCATTTTGAGTACTGATAATTATTGTTGTTATTCACTAGTTAGTTTTGTTTTGTTAGCATGATGTCACAATACATGGTCCTGTTTGGCATTACCTGTCTGAGGTTGGACATTTTCATTACATGATGGATGAGCATATTTTAGAGTACAGTGGTTTAGAGTCATTTTGCATCTATGTCTGTTCATCATCACATATTGGGGCATACCCTACTTCCTTGGGATCATCGTACCTTCCACAGGTTTCATTCACCTTTTCGATCTAGTTGTTGACCCCCCCTCCCCCCCCCCCCCCCCCCCCCCCCCCCCCCGAGTTGTCATACTAGGGCATATCCTCATTCCTCGAGAGCACTAGACCTTCCACAGGTTTCATTCATTTTTTGATCTAGTTGTTAACCTCTTCGAGTTGTCATACTAGGGCATACCCTACATCCTTGGGATCATCGGACCTTCCACAGGTTTCATTCACTTTTTGATCTAGTTGTTGACCCCCGCGAGTTGCACACTGGGGCATACCCTCCTTCCTTGGGATCATTGGACCTTTCAGAGGCTTCGTTATCTTTTAACTTAGTTGTCGATCCTCATGAGTTGTCATACTGGGGCATATCCCCATCGGTTGAGTGTGCTTGCATCATTATCTGAGTTATCTTTTGGCTTTGGGCCACTTGATTAGGTCATTCATCATCTTGTCAATTCAATTTGAGTTTGCATTTTCGGGGCCACACCTATATTGATCGGCCATGTTCCTATCACTTTTCGTGTCAGTTTGAGTCGGGGTTGCACCTATATCGATTGGTCATCATCTTGTTAGTTTGAGTTTGCGTTTTGGGGGCCGCACCCACATCGATCGGCCATATTCCTATCCTTTTGTGTTCAGTTTGAGTCGGGATTGCACCTATATTGATTGGTCATCATCTTGTTAGTTTGAGTTTGTGTTTTGGGGGTCGTACCCATATCAATCGACCATATTCCTATCAATTTGTGTTCAGTTTGAGTTGGGACCATACCTATATCGATCGGTCATCATCTTTGTCAGTTTGAGTTTGCATTTTGGGGGTCGCACTCATATCGATCGACCATATTCCTATCAGTTTGTGTTCAGTTTGAGTTAGGACCGCCCCTATATCGATCGGTCATCCTCTTGTCAGTTTGAGTTTGCGTTTTGGGGGTCGTACCCATATCGATCGGCCATATTCCTATTCGTTTGTGTTTAGTTTGAGTTGGGACTGCACCTATACCGATTGACCATTTTATTGTCAATTTGTGTTTAATTTGAGTCGGGACCACACCCATATCGATTGGTCATTCTTCTGTGTTCAGTTTGAGTCAAGGCCGCACCTATATCGATCGACCATCTTCTTATCAGTTCAATTCGACATCCAGGGTCTTTGTTCAATATGACATTCAGAGTCACACCTTTAGTTTTGGCGTTTAGAGTCGTTGTGCATACTCATCCAGACATTTTGAGTCACAATTTTTCCTTCATTTTGGGTGTTCATAGTCATTTTCCTCACCTGGTTACTTGGTGCTTATTGTTTGTTCATCATGATCTTGCAGGCTTCCCCTTCCACTACACATGACACAGTCCTTTGAGTTCACAACACGTATTTTGGTCATGTTGTTGGACACCTTACGCCTAGTGTTTTCATGTAGTTCACATAGGGAGTCTCATTTGGACGCATTCTTTCTTGTACTTCAGGGTGGTTCGACCGTTACTCATCTTTGACATTGATCTTCGTGTCACTTTTGAAGACGTCTTAGAGGGAGTTTGCCCATGGAATCCATTCTACCCATTTCTTTGGTTGTAGTCCTGCAAAACACCGCATATACTATTCCAAGGTGCGGTTGACAACTTCAGTCTGGCTATCAGTTTGTGGGTGGTAGTTGGAGCTTATATTCAATTTAGTCTCTTGCAACTGGAATAAGGTCTGCCATAAGGCGCTTGTGAAGACCTTGTCTCTGTCACTGACGATGAAGGTAGGAATGCCATGGAGTCGGACCACATTAGAGACAAACGCCTTTGCAACTGTGACCGCCGTGTAAGAATGCTTGAGAGGAATGAAGTGTGCATATTTTGATAGACGATCCACGACGACCATGATAACAGGATGACCATTAGAGATGGGTAGCCCTTCAATGAAGTCCATCGAAATATCTGACCATATTTGAGTTGGAATCGACAATGGTTGGAGGAGACCTACTAGTTTCATACAATCGGTTTTGTACTGCTGGCACACCTCGCAAGTTTGTAGAAACTCCTTCACCGTTTGCCACATATTAAGCCACACAAAGCTCCTGCCAATTCGGTGTAGTGTCTAATGAAACCCAAAGTGACCACTCGTTGGGGAGGAGTGGTTGTCTTCCAATATCAACGGGAGTAGGGTGGATGACGGGCTCAGATAAATCTTCTCATCATAGAACCAAACCCTGTCGCACTGCACAAGTTTATGTGAAGCACATATGTTCTCCAAGTTGGTGTAAAAAGGGTTCTGAAGGACCTCTTTCTAAAGTGTTGGCCACCATTCTGCACTTGGAACATAAATTGAGATGGAATAGACTTCTTCCTTGCGAGATAAGGAGTCTGCGACTTGATTCTCTGGCCCTTTTCTGTATTCGATGGTATAATCATACTGTAGACCCCCATTTTGGGAGTGCATTTTAGGCATTTTTGTTTGCCAAATGTCCAGATTTCAGGGAGCCATGTGGAACTTGAAGACTGATCACCAGGTAATGCATCTTGCCATTGAGAGGGAGCTGGTGGAAGCGATCACAATGGGACACCTGTCAAGAGAATATTCAGAAAAGCTGCAGGCCGTTAGCGAATGGTGATGCTTTTGTTACTGACAGAGAGATATTTAGGAAAAGGTTAGCTTGAGGGGCAAGGAAGAAGAAGTATTTAACATCTATAGAGGAGGTTTTCTGGAGTTTTAGGGGGGGGGGGGACTCTAGGGAGAGGGGACATAGCATTTTTTTTCAAAGAGAGTGAACTTTTGAAAGGGCTAGTGAGAGATAGGTATTCCGGTGGCTAGTTGCTTGAGAAGAAGGGCAACTGAGAGAAAACAAAGAAGCCTTAGAGAGTTTTATAGAGGAAAAAAGCAGATGGAGAGCTTGCCAGTTTTGTCCAGGTCTGGTTTTGGCTCTAGCTCTTCGACTCTGTTTTGGTTTCCTGGTGAGATGCCTAATCATGCTTTTATCTCTATTTAAAATGTGTTTGGCTTCCCTTACTTGTGTAAGCATGTTGATTGGAGTGTGAAACAGGGTTTAGTTCGAGGATTTGTCATTTCATTTTCTTTTCTCCATCCGTGCTCTCTTTTTGTTTTTGTTTTTTTTTTCACTCTTTATTTTGTTTCTGGTACCCACCTCTCTCGAAAGTGTTGGATTGTGCACATTTTTCTGGTTTGTTCTTGGCTTAAACATTAATAGATGCCTTCTTGGGTCTTTATTATGTTTCTGTTTCCTCTTTGGCACATTGGTCAAAAGCGAAACATCAACATGACCATCATCACAGTCCTCTAAAGGTTTCAGTGAGAAGAGCTTATATCCTAGAAGTTTCACACAACCCATAGTTCATGCGGTCAACTCAAGGTATAAAGGAGAGATCATTTGTTCACTTCCAAGATTAGAAAAGTATTAATGTGGCTGAAGCTCCTGTAAATGCACAAGCCCTAAGGAGTATTCCTACGTTTGAGATGGTAACAGATAGAGAGTTTGCTGATGCTTATGGTTTAGTTGCTTCCAATATAGTCTCTGCCAGTAATCTTGAGCAAACTATTCAACAAATAATGGATATGTGCGGAGGAAATTAGGACAAGGAAATTGTTACCTGTGCATTTCGAGCAGCTTACAACAATCCAAAGTGAGTTGTGGATTATTTATATTTAGAGATTCAAGAAGCGGCAGAAGTTATTGTTTCGGTGGCTCGTTCCTCTATAGCTTAAGAAACCAATGGATATGCTCCTCGGTGCTGCTACTAGTGGATCAAGATCTCTCGATTTCCCCAGAAACAACCATTAGTTTCAAGCATTGTGCGCGATGGTATAAGCAAACCCTCAAGTTGTATAGTCCACGCTTCAAGAACTGGACCAACGTTTCAATCTCTTCTGTTCCTGGGACTTTTCAAGCATTGGCGATTTTTTTTTTAGGGAACATTCAAATTAGATCTGAGTCGTGTTAGGAAACTCCTTCATCGATGCTGACGCCAGATGACCGAGGCATTGCCTTTGACGAAGATTATGTCAAGTCTCAACGTTGGGATGGATAAGATCGATCTAGTGGGGTGACACCAAAGAAATGTGAAATGGAGCACTTGGGGATACCTACTTTCAACACTGTCGCAGACGTAAAAGCTGAAACTAGGGTGAATGCATCAGTTATTTATGTTCAGTCACTTTTGCAGCTGCAGCTATCATGAAGGCAGTGGAAGCTAAATTGAATCTTGACGTGAATATATCTTAGAGCAACCTTTTATATGCAACAACAACTTCTTTCTCAGATATTAAATACCATGGTTTATTTTCTTTTTTGAGACTCAAGGGAGAATAAAAAGGTTGATGCTATTGTGTATATCTCTCAAGAAGTGAATTACCGCTGAAATGGGTTCACAGACGGGTTTGATAGTAGATTTGACTACCATATTAGTGCTTCTCCGATCTGTGAGACAGCGTCTATAGTAGCATTGCTTTTGCGATGATAGGTTGTAGTTCCAATGCAACTAACAGCATGTGTACCCACTCCTTTATCTTATTGGTTGTTAACTCAACTTGCTAGTGTAGCTACTGATGATATTGCTATGGGTGTTGCTGTTGGAAGCGAAGGAAGAGAAAACCTACCTAGTGTCACATCAGATATTTGGACGAGCCTTCTTTTACTCCTAGTAGCTTTCTTTTTAAGAGAATGAAGACAGAAGAACCTGAGACATATCAATGAATGCTTCAAAATCTCATTTTTAGAGCTCAGCAGTGAAACTAAGAAAAGTTATTGGAGAGTCCATACCTTCAGATGCGTGGCATGATTCAGTTGTCAAGTGATTTTGGGATTGGGCTATAATTTGTTTTTTTTTTTTATATATACTTTGTTGGGCGTGAAGAAAATGCTGCAAGTGGCTTTGTACTCAACACCTGCCTGCCTATAATCCCAAAATGTCAAGAGTGGTCCAGAAGTTGGAAGGCTACAAGTTCCGAAGTGGATCTAGCTTTTCAAATTGAGAGGCAATAACATGAATACTCCTCCAAAATAGCTCCATTCTTGTTGCATGGCTTACATGCCCACCTTTTGGCGTGCCACCTCTAGGCCACGTGCCACCTTCTAGTTCACCATCTTCAATTTTGAAAATGATTTTTTTTTTTTAAATCTCATTGTTCAAATAAATTTTCAAATTTCAACTCTTCCATTTTCTTATTCTTAGCATTTTTTTTAGGTTCCAAAAATCCATTTTTCAATAAAATTTTGCTACCACCTTTCTCCTTGGCAAACCATTTCTACATCTCCTATGTTTTTAAAACATTTTAAAATAAGCGTGAATTAAATTCCGTAATTCCAAGTGATGGAATTTATGGAATTAATTCATGCAAAATAAAATGGGGCTTTGGTGGGGGCCCAACATCAAATAAGTCTTATTTGAAATAAAAATGAACTTGAGTGAAGTGCCATATGCGCCATTGATGATTTTGTATTCTGTTGAGTGACATATTTTATGCTTATTACTATGCACTAACCTCATTTCATGATAGCAGGTTGTCGTTTGCTGCTAAGGTATGCGTCCGCTCTCACTCTGACCATTCCTCATGCATGTTTTAGCTCTCAGTGTGTGATCATGTTGATATCCATTGATTTTCTTATCAATTGCCATGATTGCTTCATTTTATTAGTAGAGACCCGTTTTTAGGGACTTAGAGGGGTGCTACAGTCTTTACTGTACCTTTTCGATAAGTAACTTGACCCTTGAGCCCGATCCGATTTTTCGCAGACTACCTTTTCCAAAATAAGGAGTTCTATTTAAGGTTTTTTTTTTTTTTTTTTTTTTTTATTTTGTTTACCCTTTAAAAATAAAACAAAAATAAGTGGCGACTCCAAGTCATTTTCTAAAAAAAAAAAAATCATTTTTCAAAATAAAAATCGAGTTCACCATCGAGTGGAAGCACATGAGCTGAAATATGGGGTCTACACATACCCAAGGATTTTAGGTAGCCATCGTGTCTGTACGGGAGTGGTAGTCCGTTGCTCTAGCATATATTTAAGGCTCCGATGATCAGTGCGAACTGTGAATGGTTTACCCAGCAGGTAGGGGTGCCACTTTTTTATTGTCTTGACAACTGCTAGCATTTCTTTCTCATAGGTGGATAGTGCCAAAGTTGATCCCTTTAAAGCGTCGCTGAAATAAGCCACGGGGTGGTTGTACTGAGTGAGAATTGCCCCTATCCCAATCCCACTTGCATCATATTCGATCACGAACCATTAAGTGAAGTCTGGTAGATGTAAGGTTGGTGGATTGGTCAATGCCTCTTTTAATTTATGGAAGGCGTCTTTTGCTTTACTGTTCCACTCGAATTAGTCCTTGGTCAGGAGCTTGGTTAAGGATGATGTCATGCCACCAAAATGGCTTATGAATTTTCGATAATACCCTGCTAAGCTCAAGAACCCACGTACTTCTCTAGTTGTAGTGGGTTTAGGCCAAGTGACTACTGCCTGTAATTTCTCGGGGTTAATGGATACTCCTTTTTTTGTAATAATATAGCCCAAGTAGGTGACCTGTGTAACTCCAAATTGACATTTTGATTCTTTGACAAATAGTTGGTTAATGGACAATATATCAAAAACAATATATAGATACAATAAATGATCATTCCAAGACTTAGAGTATACCAGTATGTCGTCGAAGAATACGAGGATGAATTTCTGGAGGTGGGAACAAAAGAGATCGTTCATGAGGACTTGAAAAGTTGTTGGGGCATTGGTTAGCCCAAAGGGCATGACCACGAATTCATAGTGTCCTTCGTGGGTCTTGAAGGCAGTCTTCAAAATATCTTCTACTTGCATCCGGATTTGGTGGTATCCTAATCTTAAATCCAGTTTAGAGAAGAACATGGCCCCATGGAGCTCATCTAGTAACTCGTCAATTACTGGAATAGGGTACTTGTCCTTGATGGTGATATTGTTCAAAGCCCTGTAGTCGACACAGAACCTCCAAGATCCATATGCCTTTTTGACTAACAGCACCAGTGAGGAGAAAGGGCTAGTGCTTGGTCTAATCAGTCCCGAACGAAGGAGTTCAACCACCATGCGCTCTATTTCTGCCTTCTGGTAGTAGGAATATCGGTATGGTCTCACACTGACTGGTTCGGTGTTGGGCTATAGTGGAATTCGGTGATCATGTGGGCGTTTGGGAGGTAGGTTGTTTGGGTTCTTGAAAACCCGAGCATATTGGTTCAACAACTCTTCAATTTCTAGCGGTCGCCGATGTGAAGGGGACTGGTTATGGGCAGGAATAATTTGAAAAAAAATCCTATGTCCCGTAGATTTGTACATTCCCTGTCATCCAAAGCCTCAATCTTAAAAATTCCAGCAGTGGGTCTTAACCCATGGAGAGTGTGCCTGGCGCCTCCCAATTTGAATGACATAGTGAGAGCCTTATAGTCTGATTCAATTGGACCTAGAGTTTCCAACCACTTTGGACCCCAAGACCACTTAACAAGCTGCCACTGATAGGATGTAGTAGTCTGCAGTGATAGGAATTTCTTGGATGGTGAGAGTAAGTCCTGGACATTGCCTCATGCACTCGATTCACCACGATCACCTAGAGTTTCTTCTCCCTTACAACTGGCAATCCGAATCTAGAGACAACCATTTGATTGATGAAATTATGAGTGTTGCCGTCGTCGATCAAGACAGTTAGGTCTTTGTTCTTCAATTGGCATAGAACATGGAGGGTCTACGGGTGTTCACCTTCGGTAATGGCATGGAATGATATCTCGGGTAAGGTGTTAATCCCCTATGTTCCCTGCTAGTTGTCGTCTAGAGCTTCTTCCTCCTCTGGTGGTGTATCTGTGATCATAAAAAGCTGGGGTCGTTCGCATCGGTGTCCCTGAAAGTATTTCTCGTCGCAATAGTAACATAATCCCTTCTCCTTCCGCTCACGAGCCTCCTGACTGGTGATTTGGCGAACCGACACTAAGAAAGGATTTGAGCTATTGTTGGACCGCTGGTTTGGATTGGGTCTAAGAATTCCCGCAGAAAGGTTGGGTTCCTTCTGCAGCGTCGTCGTCATTAGGATGCGACTAGGAGTTGCTGTTTTCTTTTGAAGGAGATTGCGCTTTTCAATCAGTCTTGCCACTCCAATGGCGCTTACAAGTGTGTGTGGTTGCTTAATCTTGACGTCTAGGCGAATGTCATCACGCAGCCCTGCAATAAAGCAATCGATGAGAAATGGCTCAGGTAATCCGTCAACCTAATGAGAGAGTCTCTCAAATGCCTCCTGGTATGCAGCCACTGTAGTTGTCTGCTTTAGGCGGGACAATGCTTCAGAAGGGTCTTCATATTCGGTAAGACCGAACCTGAGGAGAATGGTCTTGGTGAAATTATTCCAAGAAAGGGGTCCTTGAAACTTCGTCAACCAATGGTGCCACTAGAGTGCGATGCCTTCAAGACGGAAGGAGACAAATTGAACTTAGGTTTCAACTGCAATGTTCTGAAACTCAAAATATTGTTTAGCCTTGTAGATCCAGCTGACTAGGTCTTTCCCATTGAATCTAGGAAAATTTAGCTTGAGGTGTTGTTGGAAATGTGGGTCAGTATTGGTGGTTGCGGTAGCAGTGTGCGAGTGGTGGGCTGATCCATCTGGTGCAAAGGGGTTGATTTCTGGTCAGGGTGGTTGACACTTCGAGTTACTCGCAAAGCTTGGAGCTCCATCAAAACCGCCTGCAAAGTGGCATTCACCTGATCAAAACTTAACTCATGTCAAGCCAAGGCTTCATTGACCTCGTTGCGAAACTCAGCATTGGTTTTCCCTCGTGTGTCTATGAATAAACACGACTTTGATACCAAATGATGAGTTTAATTTGAGAAAGGACATGAGAGATAGTAAATAGAAGTTTTGAATTCTGCAATGTTTTATTCACTTCATGCAAGCCAGGTGTTGAGGTGTTGCCCACGTAATTGTAATCTGCAAGTAAATAGGAATTGGACTTGAGGTGTTGCCTATGTAACTGTGATCTGCAAGTAAATAGGAGTTCGACCAAGGATTTCGTATCACCCTTCAATGCAAGGTCTTTTCATAGTGGATGACCCTCGAGATGGTAATCTATTAATATATAACATAGACTCAGATGATTGGTAAAAGAAACACCAAACATATCTCAAATTTCTTACTTCCACCAGTTGGTTAATAGAAATAGACTAACTTCTAGAGATATTTATGTTACTTAGTTTAGAATGATTTATATATGAATGTATGAGTTATACATAGTGCTCATGAGTTATATATAATGATAGAACAATGGGGAGGTTAAGATTATGAATCCACAATTATAGTAATCTTTGAAAAACCACTTTATTTTGTTATTGGATGGAGAATGGACATATCTTGGTTTTTTCATGTTTTAAAAGAATTGAACAATGAAAATATATGATTAAGACAATATTTGTTTTTTGGTTAAATAGAAAAAGCTCAAATCATCAAATTGATTGAATTATGTAGGAACAAGATTCAAGTCTACCCCATTTTTGTTCAATTCAACAATGACTCCTCCCTTTCTTCTTCTTAGGTCGTTCAATTTCTAGGCGAGGGTGGACTGATACAGCTCTTTGATTAGAAAAATACAAAGAATACAAAATTGGGTTCCTAGTCTTCTACTCATCCACCCATAAAAAAACAAAAAAAGATTCCCTTGCAATTTCATTGCCAAGGCCCCATCTGTTTAACCACATTTCGCTTTCCCTCTACGACAACCAAATATAAATTCATTTTTATTTTTAAAAAGTACAAATAAAAAAAGGTGAAAACACAATCATACACTTTCTAATTTTTCATCCTTTTTAAAATAAAAAATAATAGTAACCTTATATAAAATATAAAAAATTTATAGAAAAATATAAACTTACTTTATATTTATAAAAAAAATTATTTTTCACAGATTTAAAAAATATTTTTTTTTAATATGTCAAGTTTTAAAAAACCATTATCCTTTTAAGCTAAGCTTTTAAGGATTATTATATGTTATAAAATAATATTAATAGTTTTTTTTTAAAAAATAAAATAAAATAAAAAAGTCAATACTTTGAAATTCACTTCTTATTTATTATTTTTAAAATAAAAAACTTTAACTTTTATTTTAATTTTACTTTTTTCAGGTGTCTCCTGATAAATTTAGATTATCGTGGATTGAACTTATCTTTTATCTTAAAAATCGCTTTCAAAATTTTAAAGAAATTTATTTTTATATTTTTAAAAGCAAAAGACAATAATGTATCCAAAGGACACCATGAAAACATTGTGCACTTATATTTCCAATTGTCCTTCATAATACTACAAAAACTATCTCAAATTTATTCACAAAATCACATTTTTTTCATAAAAAATTCAGAAAAATAGTTTTCCATCCAAATTTATTAAAGACTATATTTGGTTTAGGAAAGATTTGAGGGAAAGGGCGAAAGAAAGAAAATAGAAAAGAAGAATATATAAAAAAATAAATATAAAATTAATAAACTATTGTTATATACAACTTCAAATTTATTTTTCTTATTTTAACTTTGATATATAAAAATTAAATAAGTTGAAAATACAAAGTAAAATGATTTATTCTTGTTCACACACTGCCTTGAAGTTGAGTATCAAGAGTTTGTGTTTAGAAACATGAGCTATCTTTTGGAAACAAAAGCTAGTAGATTACTCATTCTGCTCCAGTATATGTACAAAAACTCTGGGCAAAATCTAAACTCTTGCCATTCCTACTGCATAGTACAAGAGGCAGCACCAAATGCATTTTTTCTCTTCTCCTATCCGAAAAACCTAACCAGAGTTTTAAATTCACTGGTTAACTAGCTTAATGTCCATGCTGAACCAATAATCCCACATCAATCTTTAGTTGGGGGGGTGGTTGAAAAATAAAACAAGCCCCCAGCTACAGAAAAGATGATGTTCAAAAGCATATAGATCAATCAGATAGGAGAGCAAAGCGATTTATGTAGCAGTAGCTGCGTACTTGTAGTGATGGAGTCTTGACATTTTTGTTTAACCCCCACTTTGTGCAGAGAACTGAGGTACTCGGCCAAGAGGGATGATGAGATCCTTCATAACTTCATATTCTTCTGCGCTTACTTGAGCAGCATCGAACACCTGTTTAGCCACAAGAAAAAAGGGTGAAGTAATGTTAACATATGCTTCCAGAAAACATTATGTTTTTAGAACAATTCTCAGAAATCTGTTTTGAGAACAATTGATAACTGAAGGCAAAGAAAACTAGGTATTTTATTCTTCAGTTCAAACATTATATTTTTCTCTTTCCTGAAAAAGAAGGCAAAGAAAACTAGGCATGCTTGAGTTTGGATTCAACAAAGGCAAGTTCCTTATCCTAATTTCATCATTGTAAGTACCATGAATCTAAATATGACACTCTCATATACCCCTACTCCACCGGTCACCTTAAAATATTCACATCCTTATGGAGAAGTTGAGTGGCTAGAAATCATCTTTAATGGTTGGGTAATACAATCCCTAGAAGGTTTAAGAAGCTTCAGAGTCCCTACTGCAAGGCCATGATACATCTTGTGCATATGTAATAGACAGTGATGCGTGGGACACTTCTGCAGATGAATAATTAGCATTCCTGCATTGAGTACACCATGCATGACCACAAAAATACAAGGTTTGATACCAGATCGGATGCTGTAAGCCTGATCGCTTTTGTTTGTTTCTGGAACTTGCTAAAGAATGTGGTTATGGTGCATTTTTTTATTGGGACCCAGTAAATGTTTGTTACTTTCTTCATTGACTGACAAATTTATGAAAGCAGTGGTGCTTGGGGACAATAGGATATTGCGGTGTCGATATTATGGACATTTGAACCCATCTAGCAAAGGTAAGTGACCATGGCCCTTTCACATGCAAAACCCAGTGTCCACGTATCTAGATTTTTGTTTTATTTATTCATTTTTTTAGGGAGTTGAAGGTAGCGTTGTTTGGAATTGGGTCCAACATCATGAATCTGTGTTCAAGTGTAAAGTTGTGTCAATGTCTTCAATACAAGAATTGATGATTCTTTGTGCATATCCTTAAACACAAACACCAGAATCAAATGAGTCTATAACTTCCAGTTAAAAGGGAAATGGGTAAATTGATCCACTGGAGGCAGATCATCACCCAAAGTGACTTGGTGGTTTAGCTCAATGGATCCATAGAATTAGTTGATATGCAGATCTCAATTTCCAAGATGTAGATTTGAGGATTCATGAAGGTAGCAAAAGCTTACAAGGAGTTATGCTTAACGCATCTCTCATTTATTTCCATTATAAATGAAGATAACAGAAAAACTTTGTAGTGTTGCTCTCACCTTTGGAAACAACATCCTCCTACTTGTCATGTGTGGAGTAAGTGCAGGAATCCGACAAACAGAGAGGGCATCGATAAACAAAAGAACAATCACTTGCCACTGTTTCATTCTGAATGATGGAAGTGCATCAACAAAAGACATCGTATCCAACAAGCGCCCCTGCATATAAAATTATTAGTGCTGGTTTCGCCTACAAAACCAATGGAAAAGAAACACAAATCTATGTGCTGTGGCATAAGAAAAATATGTTTTATTTTATTTTATTTTCTTTTGTGAGAGAATTTAACTTTTTTTTTTATAAGCACGTGAGAGAATCTAACATAATAATTACTTTTTCTGTCATCTTATGGTTTTGAGTTATGAAGGCTGAGAATTCACAAATGGCTACAATATGGATGATATTAATAAAGAACTAACTTGAATGTAGATTTTGTTCAAGGTAGCCATGCGAGCATGGATCTCAGCAACAAGAAACCAACACTAGCATACACCATTTTTAGTTAGACTTTATCCTTGCAGAGTTAAACTAAGAAATGCAGCAATTTAGCTCATCCAAAAAATTCAGACTTAACTTGCAGAGTTAAAATGTAAAAAACAAAAATATTTCCCAAAGATCTGAATCAACATTCATCTTTCTTAATCCAATTATGAGGATGACCTGGTGCAAGTTCCTTCATCATATAACACAAAAGTGTTAAACACAATGACGAGTTCAGAATTAATACCACTCCCTGCTCCAGATTTGACACTGGTATTGGCAATCTGAGATCTGCAACAAGTCCAGGCAAAGCCCGAGCCAGACAACCCGCTAGAGTTTGCTTAATTTCAGAAGAACGGCCATCAGTCAAAATAATTTTTTTGGGATACTCCCTTCCGTTAACTGATAAATACTCCTCATGGAAACTTTCATCCCGTCCATATATATAAGCAATAGAAGATGATGTTATCCATGCAAAGAGTGCCATCCACATTGTTGCAAATGGTGACAACTGAAAGATACCAAAAGGATGTGAACTCAAGCATAACTTAAAATGGTTAGAAACAATAGAAATTGCAATAAGTTGAACAAGGAACTTACAGTCAAACTGAACCCTTCTGGTGGCGTATCATACCAAGAATCATCAGAATCAAATATATCTGAATGTGAAATTCCAGGTTTTATTGGCCACTTCAAAGGAACTGGTTCAGGTTCAAGCAAATCAGCATCCTTTAGAGATTCCCCTTCATCCATATCACGTGGATGTGGCAATATGATAATTCCAGCTTCAGACACTGGAAATCAAAACAAAGAGAATGTGCAAATAGCCAAAAACCTTCATGTAGTTAGCCACTTAAAACCAAAAAGGTAAGCGTAGAAATCTAAAAAAAGAGTGTAATGGAGTACCAGCATCAGTCATATCAGTTTCTCCAGATGCAACAGCTTCTGCTGCCTGGCTCAATGCTATTGCACATGCTTCTGCTGATGTAAATCTTAAAGCATTATCATCATCTCCCACATCTATATCCCCTAACCCATTAGGATCTTCTTTCTTGATCTCCAATTCCCTCACTTTACAAAAATCTCTACTGTCTGCACCATCCATTTTCTCATCAGCCCAAGTAACAGAGCGAGTTACTTTTTTTCCACCTGAAGGTTTCAGAGAGGATTTTGGCTTGGTGGGACCCAATTGTGCTGCATTTTCAGTATGATATTCCTCCTTCCCTTTCACACCATTTAACTCAGAACCACTTTGGCTGGGAACTGAAGGAACTTCCGCAGTGCTGAACTCATCTTTGAAAATAACCCTACTCCTCCCTTTTGATTCTCTTAATTTACTTTCAGAATCATTCTGTATAGGAGGAGCTGACTTTTCTAACATGGAAAGCTGATCCCCTATGCTTGCCTTTTCTTTTGGTTCTTTTGATTTTGCATGGGAAGTAGTGTCTTTCAAACCTTTAGAGCTTTTTGAAATGCTGTACTCATCCTCGGTGATTATGGTACTGACAAAGTCCATCTCATCAATCACAAATTTTTTTCCACTGTCCATCTTGGAGTTGCTAGATTTAGACCCTGAAATATACAATTCAAGCTCATTTTTTGGTGAATGAAGAAAAAATAAATGCCTCGAACAAACTAAAACAATGCAACTCCAAGATAACAATCAAACATTAGCAAGCCATTTATACTATTTATGATTTCTGAGAAATGGGACGAGGTGGGGAAGAAACCATAATGATGAATATTAGAAACCAAAAGTCCTTGACCAAATGTATTACAACTATTTGGATTAGTTGACTGCAGTTCTTTATAAAGCAATCAAAAGCATAGAACTGAAAACCATGCCTCTTTTTTCCAATCATTTACCCTACAACCAAATAAAAGGGTGGGTTTTTGAATATATAATTCTGATGATTGCACATGTATCAGAAAATTGAGATAACAGATCACCATGTTAATAAAATGCATTTTCCATCTTTCTTTACCTTCTTTACGATTTTTAATATTTTTGGGCTTCAAATTGCGATCCCTCTGTGGAACATAACCTTCAATTGCATTTGATGGACCAATCCAGTCTTCCATAGACACTTCCCCAGCTTTCTTTTCAACATTCTCACGTATCTTCAATTCCGACAACCCTAAATCCCCATGTTTTCCCAAAATCTTATTGGATTCCAAGCTTGATTCCCCAAACAACCTCAGAATTCCATTAATTCTCTCTGAGTTTAAAACTGAGCACCTCTCTTCCTGCAAACTCCCTGCAAATGATCTGCTGTTAACCACACAACCAGATGAGCAGTACATGTACGTCTCATGGAGGTCATAAACCTTGTGCTCCTTCAGCGAAATGCGGTAATGGCCTTTCCGCAGCCTCTCTGATGGCAGAGAATTGCTGCAGAGAGGATAACCACACAAATTTGCAATCGTACGCTCAGTCACAACATCTTCATAGTCACTCCGGGACATCAAAGACCCAGCTGCAAATAGTTGGTTTTCATTTTGAATTCCTTCAAGAAGGAACAGTTGCAGCTTGTGTACTGCATCTTTCACAGCAATAGGCTGATCCCCCGCCATTCACAAAAAACTTCAAAAGAAAAGCACCAACAAGTATCAATATAATTCACAATCTAAGCTGTTTTTGTGAATAGATAACATGAAATTTAAAAAGACATAATAAATCTTACAACCATCGATGTCATCCAATAAAATGGAAGCAAAACTCAAAGAAGCTAAATACACCCCAATTATGAATCATATAGAACAATCACTAAAATGGGTGTACCCAAGACCTATGATTGAGTCTCAACCTTAATTTGTAAAATTCCACACCACAGGCGTGTATTGAAATGAACAATTTGAAAATAGTGTGATACACCCATTACAAAAATTGAATGCCTGACTGAACAATGAGAGTGATAGCACAAGTAAAAAAATCTAAGGCAAAAAAGCTCATGCTAGAACAGTAAAAACAAAAGGAAAAGTACGAATGACGAAGAAATTTGATTGGGAAGCTTAGGTTTTTTGAGGTACAGTCATATTAGGATTAGGGTTTTAGGAATTCCCAGCAAACAAACAAATACTATACTTATAAGATGCAAATTTTCTCACCGGTAATAGTGAATGAAAAAAAAAATAAAAAAATCAAGAAACCGATATCGAAGGTTCACTTTCTCTCTCTAAAAAACCGAGCTTGGAGGCGAAGGAAGCTCCATATCCCCCTACCTGGAACTTGGGGCTATTCGATTTGGGCATATTTATAGGCGGAAAGGGGTGTTTTCGTAATTTCGCACCTAGGGTGGCATTTTCAGTAAATTCATGGAAAGTGAGGGGTATCTATGGTAATTATCCACTCCTATATAAATCGTTTTCCAAGGGCTCGACTCCAATCCGCTCTTTAGCTTCGTTCGATCTTCGCCATTGTCTACTCCTCCAATTCTCAACAGTTCTCTCAGTTTCTCTCAAAATCTTCGATTTTCTCTTCGTGTTTCTTCGATTTCCCTCTTTCATTTATCAAATGTTTTCTCTTTCGTTGTCTTTAGAGTCACTTTTTTTATCCAGTTTTTCTCCCTTCACCTTCTCCCATTTGTGAAGTTCGCCAAACCCTAACCCTAAGTTTTTATTTTTCGATCAGTTTTAGAGTCCCAAAGGCTCGAGAAAAGCGGTAACTAATTCCACAATCTTGGGGCTTTTTAGTGGGAATGTGAGCGGTATTGTTATCTTCATTTTTGGTTTTTTTTTTTTTTTTGCTGTTATTGTTATTATTTTCAGATTCAGAAGCTTGCAAACTGAAATTTGACTTCAAATTTCAGTGTTTTGGTGGCAGAAATGGTGGATCAAGAGCAAAGATGAAGAATTGATTGGGAATCGTTTTGTGGATTCGTTTATGGTAATCTATTTGTATTGGGTTGTTTGACATCACTTTTGATTATGTTTTGTTTCATTGTTTGGATGCTGAGGAAATGTGCAAATTTTCGTAGAAAAAGTGGTGAAAGGAAAAGCGTTAAAAATTTTGAATTTTTAGGTTTTTCTTTTTTGCGACCTGAGAAGGCGAGGCTTTTGCCTTTTTAAAGGGTGAAATTTTATTTTATTTTATTTTATTATTTCTCAAATTTTTCTATTTTCGTAATCTTAAGTGGCATTTCACCAATTGGATTATGGACTTTCGGAAGATTCCAAGTTATTCTATTCTGCATGATATTTGTGCATAAGTGCGAACACAGAGGTGTTGCTTGGGGCTGGCATAAAAGTTTAAAATTTTGATCTAATGGTCTGAGTGGTTACTTAGAAATGAACGAAAATTTGAATAAATAAATAAATAAATAAAAATTTGGGATCCTATGATACCCATTTCAGCCGCTACATATTATTAGATTCCAAGTTTTCATTATTTTTCTTTGTAACATTTTTCAACAACCCAACTGTCTGTGAAGCTGCATTTGGATGCACTGGTTTGGATTGATTTGGAATCCATTGCTGCAGGATTCAAAACCTTTGCTTTAACTGTTCTGTGGACTTGAGGGTGTGAGGGGTCTGGAATTTAAATATATTTAGATTTGATTCCAGATTCATTGGCATATGAATAAGCTATGTTGTGGATTTAAGTTATTTTGATGCCCTTTAAATGTAAATATTGCTAGGAGTTTTACTATTAGTTTTTGTTTAGTTTGTTCCTTATAATCTGAAGTTCTCATGGAGAGAGAGGAGGGGAACTGATTATTATTTATTAATTTCCGCAGTTTATGCTGATCCAAGTACACAAAGTGTTGAAGCCCTGTGTTTGAACCGTTGTCAATGGCTGAACATCGAAATGGTAATGCCAAACCTTCAGATGGCAAGGCATCGGGAGCCGCCAGTCCTTATGCTATCAATCTGGATAACTTCACTAAACGGTTGAAAACTTTGTATTCACATTGGAAAGAACACAGTAGTGATCTTTGGGGTTCTTCTGATGCTCTTGCAATAGCAACACCTCCAGCTTCGGATGATCTTCGGTACCTAAAATCCTCGGCACTGAACATTTGGTTGCTTGGTTATGAGTTCCCAGAGACAATAATGGTTTTCATGAAGAAACAAATTCATTTCTTGTGTAGCCAGAAAAAGGCCTCTCTGCTTGAAGTTGTGAGAAAATCTGCCAAGGAGGCTGTTGGTGTGGAAGTTGTCATGCATGTGAAGGCCAAAAGTGATGATGGAACTGGACTAATGGATGCTATATTCCGTGCTGTTCGCACAAATTCCAGTTCTCATGATACTCCTGTGGTTGGACACATAGGAAGGGAGGCTCCAGAAGGGAAACTTTTGGAGATGTGGACTGAGAAATTAAAAAATGCAGATTTCCAGCTCAGTGATATAACAAATGGGTTTTCAGATCTGTTTGCTATGAAGGACAGCACTGAGCTAACAAATGTGAAGAAAGCTGCATTCTTGACTTCATCAGTCATGAAGCATTTTGTGGTCCCAAAGCTTGAAAAGGTCATTGATGAGGAAAAAAGGTTTCCCATTCTTCATTAATGGATGACACGGAGAAGGCTATATTGGAACCTGCAAGAGTTAAGGTGAAGCTGAAAGCTGAGAATGTTGATATTTGTTACCCTCCAATTTTTCAGAGTGGTGGGGAGTTTGATCTCAGGCCAAGTGCTTCAAGCAATGATGAGAATCTTTACTATGACTCAACTAGTGTGATCATTTGTGCCATTGGTTCCCGCTACAATAGCTATTGCTCTAATGTTGCTCGGACCTTCTTGATTGATGCAAATGCTATGCAGAGCAAGGCATATGAGGTCCTCCTTAAAGCCCATGAAGCAGCAATTGGTGCCTTGAAACCTGGGAACAAAGTCAGTGCTGCATACCAAGCAGCACTTGCAGTGGTTGAGAAGGATGCTCCTGAATTGGTTTCCAACTTGACAAAATCTGCAGGAACTGGAATTGGCCTTGAGTTCCGTGAATCAGGATTGAATCTTAATGCCAAGAATGACCGGGTATTAAAACCAGGCATGGTTTTCAACGTGTCTCTGGGATTTCAGAACTTGCAGACAGACACCAACAATCCAAAGACCCAGAAATTTTCTGTGCTGCTTGCAGATTCTGTTATTGTTGGTGAAAAAGGCCCAGAAGTTGTGACTTCTATAAGTTCCAAAGCAGTGAAGGATGTAGCATACTCATTCAATGAGGATGATGATGAAGAAGAAGAAGAGAGGCCAAAAGTCAAACCTGAGGCTAATGGTGGTGAGGCCGTATCATCTAAGGCAACACTTAGGTCTGATAACCAGGAGATGTCAAAGGAGGAGCTGCGGAGGCAGCACCAGGCTGAACTTGCCCGCCAGAAGAATGAAGAAACTGCTAGGAGGCTTGCAGGTGGAGGTTCTGGGGCAGGGGATAATCGAGGTGCAGTGAAGGCCACTGGAGATTTGATTGCATATAAGAATGTCAATGATCTACCCCCTCCAAAAGAATTGATGATTCAGGTTGACCAGAAGAACGAAGCCATCCTCTTGCCAATTTATGGAAGCATGGTGCCTTTCCATGTTGCAACTGTGAAGAGTGTCTCCAGCCAGCAGGACACTAATCGAACATGTTATATCCGAATAATCTTCAATGTACCTGGCACCCCTTTCAGTCCTCATGACTCCAACTCCATGAAGTTTCAAGGGTCAATTTATCTCAAGGAGGTTTCATTTCGCTCCAAGGACCCTAGGCACATAAGTGAAGTGGTTCAGCAGATTAAAACCCTCCGCCGGCAGGTTGCCTCCAGGGAATCTGAAAGGGCTGAGAGAGCAACGTTAGTTACCCAAGAGAAGCTGCAACTTGCAGGGACCAGATTCAAGCCAATAAGATTGTCTGATCTTTGGATCCGCCCCTCTTTTGGTGGTCGTGGAAGGAAGCTAACTGGTTCACTAGAATCCCACACAAATGGGTTCCGATATTCTACCTCAAGGCCTGATGAACGTGTGGACATTATGTACGGTAACATCAAACATGCATTCTTCCAGCCAGCAGAGAAGGAAATGATCACTCTCCTGCACTTCCATCTCCACAATCACATCATGGTGGGAAACAAGAAAACCAAAGATGTGCAATTCTTTGTTGAGGTGATGGATGTGGTCCAGACACTGGGAGGTGGAAAGAGATCAGCCTATGACCCGGATGAGATTGAGGAAGAGCAGCGGGAGAGGGATCGAAAAAATAAAATTAACATGGACTTCCAAAACTTTGTGAACCGGGTTAACGATCTATGGGGGCAACCACAATTTAAAGGGCTTGACCTTGAGTTTGATCAGCCTCTTAGAGAGCTTGGCTTCCATGGGGTACCTCACAAAGCCTCGGCTTTTATTGTCCCAACTTCTAGCTGTCTGGTTGAGCTGATTGAGACACCCTTCCTTGTAATCACCCTAAGCGAGATTGAGATAGTTAACCTGGAGAGAGTTGGTCTCGGGCAAAAGAATTTTGATATGACAATTGTTTTCAAGGACTTCAAGAGGGATGTACTTAGGATTGACTCAATCCCTTCCACATCACTAGATGGCATCAAGGAGTGGCTCGACACAACTGATCTCAAATATTACGAGAGCAGGTTGAATCTGAACTGGCGACCTATACTGAAGACTATAACTGAAGATCCAGAAAAGTTCATTGAGGATGGCGGATGGGAATTTTTGAACTTGGAAGTTAGTGATTCAGATTCCGAGAACTCACAGGAGTCCGACCAAGGGTATGAGCCTTCAGATGTGCAGTCAGACACAGGATCAGAAGAGGAGGCTGATGACAGTGAGTCATTGGTGGAATCCGAGGATGATGATGAGGAGGACTCAGACGGAGACTCAGAGGAGGAGCAGGGAAAGACATGGGAAGAGTTGGAGAGGGAAGCAAGCAATGCTGATCGAGAGAAAGGGGACGAATCTGACAGTGAAGAGGAGAGAAAGAGGAGGAAGATGAAAGCCTTTGGGAAGGCTCGGGTACC
Source organism: Vitis riparia (assembly GCF_004353265.1). NCBI lineage: Eukaryota > Viridiplantae > Streptophyta > Magnoliopsida > Vitales > Vitaceae > Vitis > Vitis riparia. The sequence goes on from NC_048444.1 coordinate 29,341,457, forward strand.
AGAAAAGAGAAGCACCAGGGGCAGTCTTCCCAAGAGACCCAAATTGAGGTAAATTGCAGGGCATTTTGCCTACTTCCCTCAAGTCTTAACCAAGCACAGCAGCAGTAGCAGCAGCTCAGATGTAGTATAACATAGTATGGTACATGCCTCTTCGCCCCAAAGGTATATCAAAAAGGCTCATTGTACTTCTGTTTCCTTGTTTTCAATTTTTCCTTGTGTGCTAAGAAGTCTGGGTAAGTTAAAACCTCTTTGTTTGTAAATTGCTGGAAATTAAGTTTTATTTAAAGGTTCCTATCCATATCTTTCAGAACCCCGATACTGAGATGAGAAAACGTAGGTTTTGCAGCTTCTTTTTGACAAGAACTTGGATGTAGGTTTTTCCTTGATGCCAACCATATATATACTCGAGTCATTAGACCCTAACTTCAGCCGGTTGACATGGTTACTTTCTGGTTGATGCTGAGAGCTAGTAAGGAGTAGGTGCCACATATTAATCAATTTTCACCTTACAGGTGGTAGATTTCCAGCTGCATTTTGGGCCAAAACCCTAGAAACTCACTTCATTTGCCTCCAGTGGATCTCATCTCCTCCATGGGTTTTGATGGAAGGTGTGGGTTATTCAAAATGAATGGAAACAAATGGATGACACCCCTCAATTCAATGGCATTGTTCATGTGGTTAGTCTCTGGCATTAGAAATGGGTATTATTTCAACTCCTAATTTATGAAGATATTGAAGGGGCGACCTGCAAGCATACGGTGTTGCGTTACTTTTAATATGTAGAAGGCTTCTATTTTTTCTTTGAGTCTTTGAAGTTTTTTTTATAGGGCTAATCGAAAGGGGTCGAAACAATCCCTAATTCTGAAGAAATGAAGTTCATTTCTTGATAACGGGGAACATGATAATTTATAAACTTTTATATGCTTATCTCACGTCAAATAAATTTTTGAGAAAAAACTGAAGGGATATTTTTGTCCATTTAGGATTCTTTGTAGATCTCAAAGATCATGGGAAAAATATAATTTGGTCCGGAAGTCTGAAAAAAAGAAAGAAAAGAACCTTCTAAGAATAATTTAAATTTTATATACTTTCGACTTGAAATGACAAACAATCAAATTAAAAATAATATTTATATCATTAAAATGAAGTCTTTGGATACTACCTTTGGTCTAAAAGTACATAAAATAATAAATATTTTTAATCACATGATATGGATTAAAATGTGAAAAGATGATTTCTTATTTTGTATAATAACAATAGGACACATCTCAAAGTTATTTTAAGGGTTCCGAGCTCAAAATCCATGACATGTTATTGATACAACACATTGAAATAAAGACAAAGTTGCATAAGTATTCTGATTGATAAAGGAAATTTTTTTATAGAAATTTTGGAATAGATGTCTCTACTTGTGGATGCGAGTGTTGATAGATTCATAGACTGCCTTGTGCATATGAGATCTCTTTGTGTAAGATTGAAGGTTGCACAATCCCTTTAAAGACCCTCATTGGAGAAAACTCTATTAAGTCCCTCTTCAGAATCAAGATTAAGGGAAAATGGGTAATGAAAGCATTATGGAACACTTCCACAAGAGGTCCCTAAGCACTAAGCTAGTTAGTAGGCAACAATTGACATAATACCATGCTACTGCCTTGATTGCGGATTCATCACTTCCAACTTATCCTAACTTTTTTTTTGTTAAATAAGGCTTGAAGTTAATTGTAACTTCTATCTAATTTTTAATATGTTTAACTATACGTATTGTATTCCCCAATCGTAGAACACATTGAATATACAAAAATGACTATAACAGAGTTTCTTTTATTTGTATTAATAGCTACTCTATGAGGAATGTTTTTATGCGGTGCTAACGATTTAATAACTATCTTTGTAGTTCCTGAATGTTTTAGTTTATGCTCCTACCTATTTATACCAATAAAAATGTATGGTCTAATGAGGCTATTATAGCTTTCCCAACCAGCCAACGATCTTTCCCATGCGTTGATCTTGGATAAGACACTGAGAAGAAGAAAAGATGACACGAAAATGGTTAGTTGCAAGGTGATTGATAGAAAGCGAGTTTGTCCTTAGCGAAGAAAAATAGAATTTATCATGAAGAATATGAGATGAAGACATAGACCCATGGTATGGAATAGGTGGTAAGACAATGTCAATTGCAATGTTAGCAAAATCTTTGATAGGTAAATGAGAAAAATCTGCACATCCAACGTCTAGCTTTCCAGTAAATTTTGTATGATATGAGAATGTTTGTGAGTAGACAACATTTGTATCAGTAATTGAATCAATTGAAAGAAGGACTTCTGAATTAGTTGAGAAAACTGTCCAATAATTCCTCTACATCAAGAGCGGGCTCTGCCATAAGGAATTTGATGTCAACACTTAAATAGACATCTAACTGTAAACACAAGAAGTACACGATTAATTTTGAGTTAAGGTACCAAAAAGAGTTTAACATAGGGTCGGTGCTTGCTCTTAGACGTGCTAACTGCCAACCACAAGTTCTTAGGAACATTTGCCCACTCTCTGTTTGTTGGTCAAACCAATGAGGGAGATCACGAAGCTTGAACAAAGTGGTCTACAGGTAGGGTAGGGGAAGTCCTCTAGGTGATGGAATTAGTTACTCTAAATGTTACATTTCATTCCCTCCAATAGAAGGTGAAGCCAAAAGAAAGGTTGATGTCTTTTAAGAAGAATAATCCATCTACTTGTAAGGATCCATCTTTTTTCGACTATGCATTGATAGTATGGGATGAGAAAATGATTATTGCAATTACATCGTTGTAATGGAAATGATTATTGCAACTAGATCATTATAAGAAAAAAAAAAAAAAGGTCATAAGATGATCATGTGGATTTAGTGGCTACATTTCTACATTTTCAGGATGTTTGTAGTCTTATATCATGTATGTCAAAGGTGTGGAAGTTGATGATAATTATGGATACCGAGTTAGAGCTTATGCCTTATGCACGAGTGACAATAGTTTGCCACAAGTTAAGCATGATTTCCAATAAAAATTATTCTTACCTCAAACTTTTTTTATTATTATTATTATGTGTGAGAAAGAAGTTTGAGGGAAAAAAAATGCCTTAGAAGAAATGATTGTAAATATAAAATTTTTAATAAATTTTTTGAAAATATCAAAATTACCCTTATTTTTCATAAAAGCTTATTTAAAATATAATTTCCAAATTCATAAGCAATAGCATAAATATCTATTGCATGAATGTAGTTTCACTTCCATTTCTTTTATTGCTCAACAACATTGGCTCACTACTCTGAGGCAATAGTATTATTGCTCTGAATACTGATTAAGCTGACAAAATCTTGTTTTGGAACATTGTCTTAGAACAATTTTCTAGAGCATTAGAATATTGTGGCTCTAGGGTGATAAAATTCTAGAACAATGATGTTATAGTTTCGGAATAATGTTGTAATCTAACCTTTACCATAACACCAAGACGCAAAACACTTGCTCTATTTATCAATTCACAAAGTCGCTAAAGAACTTAGAATAATGCCTTATGGATGGCTTGCTAGATACTAAAACAATGACAACAATGACTTAAGCAACAGACCTCCTAATCAATGAAATACTGAAACAAAAGTTACTTGCTCCATTGATGAAGCCATGGAAGTGTTGGGACACTAAAAAAAATATCATGTTGGATGCTAGACCAACAACCCCATCTGTTGGTTCTTTCATTGGTAGTTCATACGAGTCATTATCTCACAGTTGCATTGATCCCATGAAAGCTTTAGTGCTGAATGGGACAACACTTCCACCCTCCCATTGATGTTGGAAACTAAGGCTATGTTTGGATCCTAGAAAATACAAGGGAAATAAAAAAAAATGTTTAGGAAAATGATTTTATCATGTTTGATTTCACCATAGAAATCACATAAAAAAAAAATCAAATATAATTAAAATTAATTAAAAATTTATACATTTTAAAATTATTTCATCTTTATATAATAGGGAAAAAAATAAGTGAAATGAGTTTAAAGAAACATATAAAAATAATTTATTGATTTTAAATCTAGTCTTTATTTTCCTTCATTTTTTCTTTCCTTTCACTTTTTCTCTCTACTTTTTTTCTCTCACATTTTCCCTCAAAATTTTCGAGAACCAAACATAACCTAAAGACTATCTGGAACAAGGAGCTAGTGTGGCATGGATGATACTAGAAGAATAATTCAACCATTATCCTCTTTCTAATGATACCGAACTCCCATAATACACTGAGGCTCCCTTCTTTTTTCCTAGCAAGAGCAATTGGTTTTTGAAGGTGAGCATACCCCCCTAAGAAAGAAGATGATAAGGACAAACAATTGATTTTTCCTCCATTAATGATCAATGACTAACTTACATTGTCCTTTCTTACTTCAAAAGGATAGAAAAGATTGCTATGTTTGGCAACAAAAAAGAGAAACAAATATTGAGTTGGTTATTTTTTTAATCCTTTTTTGGGTTTCATCAACCATTTGTATTTACATTTGTAAGCAACAAGTTTGTAGTTTTACCATGACAATGGAAGTCTTTTTAGTTTCTCCCCAATCATTTTCGTCCACACTTCTAATTGGAAACATATGATTGTGAGAACATAATATTAGGGTAGTCTTAGTCAACTTGATATGTACATTGTTCATTCAACATTACCTAATAGTTTAAGTTTTTCAATCAAATAAGTAATCTAACACATGAAAATAAAGCAAATGGTATATGAGAAATTAAGGAATGGGCAATTGACTTTTGCTAAAAGAATTAACAACTTTTCACCACAGGGCATGCTTATAAGATCCTTACAATGGCTTGGATTCAAGAGTGATTTTTATAAAAGCAATTTTAGCTTATATCATTTTTATCGAGATCACTTCTATTGTAAAAACTTTTCTAAGAACTCCTAAAACTACCATCAAACAGTCAAAGATGCTCTTCAAATTTTGTTTTTCTTGCTTCTAAGATAAATGTAAGACATTTGTTTGTTTTTTGCCAATCTAAGAATTCATGGGATCTCATAAGAAATGTCATGTGATAAGATTTATAAAATTTCCTACTCCTATATGGAAACGAGATTAACAAAATGTTTTGTTTAAAGATATTGTTTTTTCTTCCAAGATGAACAAATTTATTTCTATTTATCACTTTATGTTATTATGCACATGGTATTTTTATCAATTACATCTTATGGACTTATTATGATTGTGTTTGAGAAAAATTGGGTTTAGGCAATCTTTAATTAGAATTTACATATCAATAATCTTGCAACCAATAATTATTGCATATGAGATTTATGGCATACCTTAATAGAAAATGGTTGTGTTTGTGTTTTTGTATGTATACTTGTAGTAGAGTGGGTATTTGGACTTGTAGTATACTGGCATCCAAATAAAGGAAATTTTTATCGACTAAAACAAAGGAAATCTTAATTATAAATAAGATGTTCGAGTCTCCCCTTTCCCTTGTGGAGTTCTGCGAGGGCTTGCCCTCCCTCACAAACCTCACCATTTTAGGGCAAGCACATGTGTGCACATTGAACACTATGAGGTCTTGCCCTTACAACTCTCATACTCTAAGGGAACAAGAAAGCTGAAATTTGTGAGGAAGAATGCTGAACTTAATAAGGAGACATGAGAAAATCTATCAAGTTTCATCTTTCGAGATCTTATGATTCTAGGGCATAGACTCTGGTATATCTTTACAAATCTCACAATATTAAGGTGAAAGTGAGCATCAAACCCAATGGAGGAGAAACGAGAAACATTATCCAAGCTCATCCTCATAGATTTGATAATTCGAAGGTTTATGCCTTCACAGATCTCATGATTATGGGGTATATCTCTACAGGCCTTACGGTATTAAGGTATTTCTCTTACTGATTTGGGACACTACCTTTATAGATCTCATGGTTTTAAGGCATCGTCTTTACAACTATCATAGTATTAGGGCATCGCGCTCATAGATCTCATTCTTCCAAGGCATTGCCTTCATAGATTTACATTATTAGACATTATTCATACAACTCATTGTTTTAGGGCATTGCCTTTACAGATCTCATGGTTTCAAGGCGATGTCTTTACATATCTCATGGTTTAGGACGATGTCTTTTCAAATTTCATGGTATTAGGGGATGAACCTCACGTATCTCATGGTACCAAGACTATTTTAAGGCATTTTTCATATATATATATATGTGTGTGTGTGTGTGTGTGTGTGTGTGTGTGTGGATTGCATATATTGATCTCATTGTCCTAGGGCATTACCTTACAAAACTCATGGTGTTAAGGTGTTGACCTTTTAGATCTCATGATATTAAAGCATTACCCTTACAAAACTCATGGTGTTAAGGCGTTCATCTTCTAGATCTCATGATATTAAAAGATTGCCCTTACGAATCTAGATTCCTTATAGATCTCGCAATATTAAGGCATTGCCTTTGTAGATTTGAAGGTTTTAGGACATTATCCTTGAAGATTTCTTGGTAGTAAGGTATTACCTTTATCTAACTCATGATCTTAAGGCATTGTCCTTATGAATCCTATAGTTTTTAGGGTACGCCCCTTAAAATTCTTAAATTCTAGCGTATGATTTCATAGATCTCATGATTTTATGATATAATGTCTTATATGTCACATTCCTAATATACAGATCCTACAATTTTATGGTGCATTCTCATAATGCCCATGGATAATGAAGGCTCATTTGCTTTAAAGGATCTATGTCTTTGAGATCTAATGGAAAAAAGATAACCTCGAACTAATCTTTTGATTTAATCTAAAGCAATTAATTCAGGATACTATAATTTGTATCATGATTGATTGATTTAGTATTATTATTATTATTATTATTTTAATCCTCATCATCATCATCTTAAAATGTATAAGAGACATCATTCTAATGGTTAACTTGATCACATTTGTAATTTGTTCAAATCTCTTGACATCAAAGCACTACACTTACAAATCTTATAGTTTTAAGGCATTGCCCTCATAGATCTTTCAATTTTAGGGCAATACCCTTACATGTTTCATTGTTAGAGGACATAACTTCACATATCCCATGATTTTATGGCATAATGTCTTTAGTTGTAATGTTCCCAAGGTGCTGGAAAAAAGTAAAGGACGTTTAGGTTTTTGAAAACCTAAAATTTGTGCATTCTAGTAATGTTTGTGGATCATGGAGACTCAATTGTTTCGGAAGATTTATTCCTACAAGATTTATTGGAAAGAAGCAACCCTTGATTGCTTTTTTTTATTTAATCTAAGTTATGTTCACGATATTATACTCTTTTATCATGATTGACTAATTTATTATACATTATCTTACAAGGTATAAGATACACCTTTAATGTTTAACTCGATAGCATTTAGAATTTGCCCTCACAATCTTTCACAATATTATGACATTACTCTCTTATAGATCTCTTGCTATCAAGGCATTACCCTTACTAATCTCACAATTTGAGGGCATTGCTCTTATAGATCTCATGATTTTACGGCTTTGTTATATAAATCATAGGATACACTTTCATCGATCTCACAATGTATGAGAAAATTGTCTTAAATACTACATTTTCAGGGTATGGATAGTGAAAATACCTTATTATTTGTGAACTCTTATAATACTCTAAGATGATGAAGGACCATTTGCTTCCAATGATCAATGTCTACAAGACAAAATGAAAAGAGATAACCTCGAACTAATCTTTTGATTTAATCTAAATCAATTATGCTTATTAGTATTATTATTATTATTGAGGAAATTTATCGATCTCTCAATCGCATATTTTTCCATGCTTATGCCATCTAACATTTCCCTTTCTTTTAAGGTAGATTTTTATTCTAGCATGCTTTAATATCGTATGCATTTCTATATATTTGTATTCATGAGGCTACATACAAATCATCCTGTGGCATATTAAATAAGAAATAGAGCCTTTTGAGTTTTTCATTGAAGAATCAAGTAATTAATTAATAAATCTTCTATTGGATTCCCAGTCTTATTGGTTTCAATAGGTATAGCTTCCCATTAAAACTCTTAAAGCGGCTCCTTCTCTGACAAAAAATTATTACTTTCAAAAATCTAAAAAAAAATAACTTGAAATGATTCTTAGAGTGCATTTGGTAATGATTTTAGAAAATGTTTTTAGATTTTTTTTACATTTAAAATTTTTTATCTATCATGTATTAAAAAAGTTAAAAACACTTCAAAAAATCGCTACCAAACGCACACTTAGACTAATACTTGATTGATGTTTTTCTTCTGTTTTTCTTCTTAGACTAATATTTATGATAAAAGCATTTAAAAAACACTTCTACTAAAATGCTCAAGGGCATATAACATATAACACCACTAGATGAGGTTGAATGAAGTTAACACTACCTAATTGGCCTTGAATGGTTCAAGAAATATGCTTCAACGCATCAAAGTAGGCCACTAGACTTACTAGTAAGATTTTTTCCCCCTCAAGTTTTTGTATTTAAGAGGGCACAGTATGAGAATCCAAGCTTAGGAATTGATTTATAGCATGATCATCAATAAAAAAAATATCACTATCTTTTCATTTTGCAGCTGAGAAGGGAAGGAGACAAAAATGAAGGCATTGGACATGTTCTTACCTTGGAACATCATCTGATCACAACCTGGAAATAGCATGCTGTTCAGTCCAGAAATGACTTCAGAAATAACTAAGGAGCTCACACATTCAAGTAAGCAAGGACCAAGGCCATTACTTTAATATATCAGCTCTCTGTTATCAGTCTCCAAGCATTGATAGAAGCACTTTCAGGTATGGCCAAGCTCCACTCCAACCTCTTGAATGATGGCCCTCTATCATCACAGTACCAACTACCAATTGAGCTAGCTTTTAGAATTAGATTGGGGAGAAGGGAGAGAATCATGCCAGCAAATAGATAAGGGACCAAAAGCAAATGGGAGAATCTTGAAAGGAGGAGGTTGGTTAATATCCGATCAAACTAATGCCATCATTTTTACAAGCAAATCTTAATGTCTAGGCATTATCCTGTTCAGCCCTTGCCCTGAAAAGAGGACAAGAATGGAGGGCCGTTCTTAGCTAATTTAAAAACCACTACTGTGTCAGCTGCGGCTATGTGTGTTGATAAACTGCTAAAACAAAGGGTAAGAGAAACTAAAACTAGATATCTATCTACCTAGTTGTTCACTTGTTCTTGGGCCTCTTGATGGAACTGCTACCAGAAAATGGTCTGCTTCTAGGGAGAGGTCGCTTGGCAGCACTGCCACCAGAAGCTCTGCTGCCAGGGGGAGGTGCTCGACCCTTTCCAAAAGCTTTCGTCTTTCTTCTCTTTCTCTCCTCCTCACTATCAGATTCATCACCTTTCTCCCTGTCTGCATTGCTTGCTTCCCGCTCCAACTCTTCCCAAGTCTTGCCCTCCTCTTCCGCAGATTCTTCCTCTGAATCATCCTCTTCATCATCCTCAGACTCCACCAATGATTCAATGTCAGAATCTGAAGATGATTCAGAATCAGATTGCACATCTGATGGCTCATAACCTTGGTCAGACTCCTCTGAGTGCTCACTATCTGAATCACTGGCTTCCATATTCAAAAATTCCCATCCCCCATCATCTATGAAGCTTTGGGGATCATCAGTGATTGTTTTCAAAATTTGCCTCCAGTTCAAATTCAGCCTGCTCTCGTAATACTTGATGTCTGTTGTGTCAAGCCATTCCTTAATGCCATCAATTGACGTGGAAGGGATAGAATCAATCCGAAGTACATCCCTCTTGAAGTCCTTGAAGACAATGGTCATGTCAAAGTTCTTTTGTCCAAGACCAACTCTCTCAAGGTTCACAATCTCAATCTCAGCTAGGGTGATCACAAGGAAAGGAGTCTCTATCAGTTCAACCAGGCAACTTGAGGTTGGGACGATGAAAGCTGAGGATTTGTAAGGTACCCCATGGAAACCAAGCTCCCTCAGAGGCTGATCAAACTCAAGGTCAAGGCCACTGAATTGGGGCTGCCCCCAAAGATCATTCACCCGATTAACAAAGCTCTGGAAGTCCATGTTCACTTTATTCTTTCGATCCCTCTCTCGCTGCTCTTCTTCAATCTCATCAGGGTCATAGGCAGACCTCTTCCCACTTCCCAAGGTCTGTACCACATCCATCACCTCAACATAGAACTGCACATCTTTGGTTTTCTTGGTTCCCACCATTATGTGGTTATGAAGATGAAAATGAATGAGAGTGATCATTTCATTCTCAACTGGCTGGAAAAATGCATGCTTGATGTTCCCATACATGATGTCTACACGCTCATCTGGCCTAGAGGTAGAGTAACGAAACCCATTTACATGAGCTTCTAGTGTACCAGACAGCTTTCTTCCACGGCCACCAAAAGGAGGACGAATCCAAAGGCCAAACAACTTTATTGGCTTGAATTTATTCCCTGCAAGTTGAAGCTTCTCCTGGGTAACCAAGGTTGCCCTCTCAGCTCTCTCAGACTCCCTTGCAACAACTTGCCTCCGGAGGGTCTTAATCCCCTGTACGACTTCACTTATGTGCCTAGGGTCCTTGGAGCGAAAGGATACTTCCTTCAAATATATAGATCCCTGGAATTTCAAGGAGTTTGCATCATGAGGATTAAAGGCAGTCCCTGGGACATTGAATATTATTCGGATATAGCATGTTCGGTTAGTGTCCTGCTGACTGGTCACTGTCCTCACAGTACCAACATGAAAAGGGACCAAGCTTCCATAGATAGGCAAGAGGATGGCCTCATTCTTCTGATCAATCTGAATCATGCAGTCTCTTGGAGGGGGAACATCATTGACATTCTTATAAGCAATCAGATCACTTGAGGTCTTGGAAGCACCATGATTGTCTCCTGCTGCAGAACCACCACCGGCAAGTCTCCGAGCAGTTTCTTCATTCTTTTGGCGGGCAAGTTCTGCCTGGTGCTGCCTCCGAAGCTCCTCCTTTGAAATTTCCTGGTTGTCCGACCTAAGTGTTGTCTTAGACAAGGTCTCTGGGCCATGAGACTCCGCTTTGGCTTTTGGCCTCTCTTCTCCTTCATTGTCATCGCCTTCCTCATTGAATGAGTATGCTATGTCCTTCACAGCTTTAGAGCTCAGTGAAGTCACCACCTCTGGCTTTTCACCGATAATAATTGTATCTGCAAGCAATAGAGAAAAATCCTGGTTTTTTGGGTTGTTCTCTGATGACTGCAAGTTCTGAAAACCCAATGACACATTAAAAACCATGCCTTGTTTCAGTACCCGATCATTTTTGGCATTAATACTCAACCCTGATTCACGGAACTCAAGACCAATTCCTGTTCCAGCAGATTTTGTTAGCTTTGTGACCAATTCTGGAGCATCCTTTTCAACCACTGAAAGGGCAGCTTGATACACATCACTGATCTTATTCCCTGCCCTCAATGCACTGATTGCAGCTTCATGGGCCTTCAATAAAACCCCATAAGCATTGCTCTGCAGTGCATTGGCATCAATCAGAAAAGTCCTGGCCAGGTTTGAGCAGTAGCTGTTATATCGGGATCCGATAGCACATATGATCACACTGGGAGGATCATAGTGCAAATAGTCATCATTGCTTGCAGCACTGGGTCTGAGATCAAATTTTCCTCCACTTTGAAATATAGGAGGGTAACATATGTCAACATTCTCAGCCCTCAGTCTGACCTTTGCCTTAGTGGGATCAACTATGGCCTTTTCCGTGTCATCCATCAATGAAGAATGGGTGACTTTCTTTTCCTCATCAATAACATTTTCAAGATTTGGAACCACAACGTTCTTCATAACAGAAGCAGTTAAAAAGGCAGCTTTCTTAACATTTGTAAGCTCAATACTGTCTTTGATGGAAAAGAGATCTGACAACCAATTGGTCATATCACTCAGCCCAATGCTTGAGTTTTTTAGCTTCTCAGACCATGTATCCAGAAGTTTCCCTTCAGGAGCCTCTTTTGCTAAGTATCCAATAGTGGGGATTGATTGAGCTTGAATGGCATGGAATATTGCATCCATCTGGGTACTTCCATCATCAGTCTTTGCCTTCACATGTATCACAACATCTACACCCACAGCCTCCTTAGCAGAGGTTTTCAGGACTCCAAGCAGAGAGGCCTTCTTCTGGCTACACAAGAAATGAAGCTGCTTCTTCATGAAAACCATTATAGTCTCTGGGAACTCATAACCAAGCAACCAAGTGCTGAGTGCTGAGGACTTCAGATACCGCAGATCCTCTGAAGCCGGAGGTGTTGCTATTGCAATGACATCAACAGAGCCCCATAGATCAGATTTGTGTTCATTCCAATGTGAGTAAAGCTTGTTCAACCGCTTACTGAAGCTGTTCAAGTCAATGGTATAAGCAGTTCCTGCTCCAGTGGCCTTCCCATTTGATGCTTGGACATTTCCACTCCGCCGTTCTGCCATTGAAAAATTCCTGGGTACAGAACTAGACTGCTGCACAAAAAAAATTAGGTACATGATCAATGACCAAACCATGAATATTGATTTATAGTAGTTTTTTAACCACCTTTTTGATTCCTGAGCAAAATGGAGGAAAAAAAAAAACCACTTTGGGTAGCATATTATACTGTTTTTTTTAAAAAAAAATTGGCTAGCTTAACCCTACTTACCCAAATAATTGAATTAGGTTTGGTTGACTGGAGTTCTCATTTTCCTCAGGTTGCAAACAATGAAAATATTAAGATTCAAAAACAAAATATGACCTCATTGTTTGATAAAACTAAACCATAATTCCCTTGATAGGCAAGCAGGGTTGAAATTTAACAATAATTAGTGATAATAACAACAACAACAACAACAACAACAATATTTACTACTATAATCTTGTTTTATTTTATTTCTGCAGGTAACTTGATTAAAAAAACAATAGTACACAAGATTCAAAGAAATGATGATGATGATGATTCAACCTTAAAATTTAGGATATTAATTATCTATTATCTATTTATTTTACTCTTAGTCTCAATTTAATTTTGCATCTCCTACAAAATCAAGGATGCATGAAACCACTTGTTGAAATCAAATGGGAACCAAAAGGAAAAGGGCTAACTTGCTATTACTTGTAAAGTATGAAGCAAATCCTAGAACCACTGATGCGAATTCAGAACCCAGGTTTACTTTTCGTTCAGGTATCTGCTATTTCCAATTCAAACCAAACCACAGAAAACAAAACACAATCAATTCCTTTATTTCCCCGAAAAGCATCTACAAATATTTCATACTTGATCAAGGAAAAATTCGCTTATTAATTTCTATCAGGCCTTTTCAAAGTTCGAGAATCAAAAACTAAGTACAAAAAACATCTATATACAAGCAAAACCTCTGCATTACTGAGTGTTTCAAAGTAGCTTTGAAGGATCTTCAATTGCAAAAAAGCAAAATATTTTACTTTAGAAAGGGTTAGGGTTCGAAAACTAGAGCGTCAAGAGTTCCTCGACAAGCAGAGATGAAAGTTAGGGTTTTAAAAAACAACCGCTTTATCCCAAACGTAAAACTCAAGTATTCCATATTTTATCTCAAAACCTCACGCGTACAAAAGGAAACAGGGTTTCGAAAACTTCCGGACAGCAAAAACAAAGAGCGAAATCCATACAAAACGAAGCTAGGAACTTACATTGCTTGCTCTTCTCAAAGAAGCTCTCTACAGCCTTCGAATGGAAAAGGAGAATGTCTGGGTTCAGGTAGGGTTAGGGTTTGAGTTCTGAGACCTCAAAACCCTCTCGAAAAGTGTAACAACCTAGGGTTAGGGTTTCGAAAACTTCAAACAAACTCCGAAAAATGAAGTTATGATTCGAAGATAAGGCGGTCCAGAAACAGAAAACGATTGAAGATTGAAATGAAAATCAGAGAGAAAACGAAGGAAAGTAGAAGAAAACTGCGGAATTTAAGAGAGAAATCTGAAAGAGATCGAAGCCAGAGGGGGAGAGAGAGAAACGAGACAGCCGAAGCGGGATCGAGTCGGGACTGAATTTGAGTTTCGAGTCTCTGGGAAAGGCCAATTATATACGTCGGTTTGGTCCAAAACAAGGCTGGCATTTCATAAAAATTACGGATTATGCCATCCATTTTCTCATTGAATTGACGGAAATAGACAACCTTTGGGACCAAAACGGCAATTATTGGCGGGAAATTCAAACACCTTGAGGGGTAATCGTGTAAATTGAGTAACTCGATTTGAAACGGACCATTTTCGGAGCCCATTTGCAGGGAAAGGGGTCATATATGAAACGGCGTCGTTTTAGTAAGTTGCAGTTTGAGTGTGAAGACGACGTCGTTTTGGGCATCATTTAGCCCACGAAGAAGAAAACGCCTCCACTGTAGAACGTGAATGTCCTCTCCTACCCCTAGATGTGAAGCATTTAACATTAAAAATGGCGGGAAAGAAGATTCTGTTTTCGGTTGGTTTAGCAATGGCGGGAAAGATACCATGGAATATCTTAAGAAAAATTTCATTTGCGGATGCTGTATAGTGTATAACTCAATAAAATTTATTATTTTAATTTTACTAGTTTCTAATAAAGATAGATGAAATAATGAATATTATCCACCTTGGAAACACGATTTTTACGAACTCTTTGGATAATATCAGATGTCATGGAATATATCTTAATAATATTATATTAATATTAAATGATGTTTTCTTTTTGTTAAATGCGCATGTTTTCTTTTCTCGTTGATTGTTAATCCTCATTTTATCAAGAAACTTTGCAATTGTTAGAATTGGAATAAATGGTTTTTTCAATTCAACAATTACGTAAGAAGGTCTTTATAAGATATATGATATCATGCATCGAATATGAGATATTATTTTTATATGGATTTTTCTTAACTTTGTAAACGTATTTTAAAATTAAGGAGATTTTATATGGTTAAAAGTAGTTCGTTACATAAAAATAAAACTAACAAAAATACATTAAATGATAGGAAATGTTAGTTCCTCTTCAAAATTCATAATTCGTTATTACTAAAATATGAAAATAAAACAAGAATAGAAAAATAATTGTAAATTAAACATAAAAATAATATCTTTATTCCTGTTGCATGTTTTTTCCCTAAATGTTATTCATTTTTTTAGTTAAGAAAGATGATATTGAAAAAAAAAACATATTGGGAAATAGTGCGTTTCTTTTTCCTATTGTTATTCATTTGTTTAGTTAAGATATTAAAAAAAAAGAGTTACAGGAAATAGAATAAAAAAATTATTTTAGATATTTCTAGATATATATATATATATATATGTGTGTGTGTGTGTGTGTGTAGACCCCCATTTGGGACTCGTTTTTCAGCAGCTCATTTTTAGCCAGGTGTCACTATCCCAGCGGGCCACGTATCACATCCTTAGTGGCCATAAGGAATCAACCTCGCTTTTTGAAGCTGCAGTAGGACTTTGACACGTAGAGGAGCTTTCTGGAAGAGGGTCCCGCAGGCCGTCAGGAGGCGCGGATGAGAGAGAAGGAAAGGTGGCTGCAGAGATCGTTGGAGGTGACAGCATTGTAGTGGTGTAGAAAGGTGGCTACGACAGAGAGATGGTTGGAGGTGACAGCATTGTAGGAGGCAGAAGGGTGGCTTGCAGGGAAGTTAGAAAGAAAGGAAAAAGGAGGGGAAGTAGCTCAGAAGTCAAGGAAAACAGAGGAGTTTTTTTCTGAGAGTTCTAGAGAGGAAAGGAGTATTGGTTGAACTTGAAGAAGAAGCTAAGAACAAAGGAGCGTGGAATTGCTGGGGGTCTAGGATACAGAGCTGAGAAAGAAGATTTCCAGGTATGACCATTCGTTTTTTTTTGTATATTTTCCATTTTTTATATTGTCCAGGTCTGATTCTCAGTGATTTTTCATTTCTGCTTGTTGGGTTGTTCTGTTTTGGCAATTATTGATTAAATATTGGAAGATTTTGCTGTGTATTATGCCCTATTCTGACGAGTTTTTTTCCATCTTAACTCATTGGATGTTGGACCCATGGATGAAATGATGAAATGGGTCCGATATGCTGGTTAAAGTCTTCATGTTCTTCTTCTTGTTGCTATCCTGTTATCCCCTTGTTTTCTTTTCCTCCCTGAATGCATACTCAAGGCTCCAAAGTCTCAGCTGCTTTCCGTGAAGCTTCAAGGCTCTTAACCTTGTGGCTAGAATCTGGGTTTTCAGTGATGATGAGAACAAGTCTTTTCAGTTTTCTCCAAGCTTTCACAATCAGCAAACACTTGAGGTTGCATGCTACCAGGCATACTTGTCGGCTAAACGTGGAGGCACATCTGCTGGTGGCCTGCCCATTGTGTTTATGTCCATGCACATGTCTTCACTCTACATGACCCCTATCTCTATTCTCATCAAAGCGTGTCGTCATCTCACCCCCATGTTTTTTTCCTTTATCCACCATACCCATCGTTCATCTATCCACTTCTCTCTCTCTAGGTCGGCATACCTATTTCCTCACTCAAGCTTGCAGGAATCAAGCATCCTCCACCCAACCCGTTTCTCTCTCTAAACCTTCACCTACCTGTGGGATCCTCCCTAAAAAAAAATGTCACGCAGACGGTCCCCTTTGCGACGTGCGGCATAGCACATCCCACCTTTCTCCGGATGCCTCGCGTCCGGAATTCTGTCCGACCACGTCCTACCTTTCTCCGGATGTCTCTCATCCGGGATCTGTCCGACACCATCCCAGCTTCTCCTGATGTATCTTATCCGGAATCTGTCCGCTGCCATTCCACCTTATCCGGATGTCTCTCATCCGGAATCTGTTCGCCGTCATTCCTACCTTTCTCCGGATGTCTCTCATCCGGAATCTGTCCACCGTCATTCCGCCTTATCCGGATGCCTCACATCCGGGATCTGTCCGGCGCCATCCCACCTTCTCCGGATGTATCTCATCCGGAATCTGTCCGCCGCCATCCCCACCTTCTCCGGATGTCTCGCATCCGGAATCCTATCCGGCCAACGTCCCACCTATTCCGGATGTCTCACATCCGGAATTCCGTCCCGCCGACGTTCCACCTTCTCCGGATGTCTCACATCCGGAATTCTGTTTGTCGACATCCCACCTTCTCCGGACGTCTCACATCCGACGCCTGACGCCGGATGGGAGAAGGGGGCGATTTAACTTCCCTCGTCAGACATGTTCGGATCCTCGTTTTATAACTTTTTTTTTTAAACCATTTCAAAGCATCCTATCTTTCATCCATAGAGTTTTTAAGATCACCCAAGAGTCTCATTTCCAATAAAATTTTGCTATCATCTTTCTTTCTGGCAAGCAATTTTCACAATTCTTCTGTTTTTTTTTTAAATGTTTTGAAATAAGCATAGATTCAATCCCGTAATTCCGAATAATGGAGTTTATGGAATTAATTCATGCAAAAATAAATGGGTTTTGGTGGGAGCCCGACATCTGTGACTTTATAATTGATTGATTGATTGATTGATTTAGTTGTCATGCATGATTGATCTTATTCTGCTCTATGACACGCATGTTATTATTCATTAACTGTGCACTAACCCTCTTTCTTGATAGCGCACGGTGGCTCGTTGCCCAGGTACGCACCTACTTTCACTCTGGTAATTGTCTAAGCATATTTTGATTCTCACGTGTGCATGATTTATTCTGGGTACTCATTGATTTACTCGTCCATTGCCATGATTGCTTCATTTTATTAGTAGAGACCCGACTTTAAGGGCTTAGAGGGGTGCTACGGTTTTTACCATACCTTCCCGATAAATAACTTGACCCCCAAACCCGATCCGGTTTTTCACAGACCACCTTTTCCAAAATAAGGAGTCACACTTAGGGTTTTTCTTTCTTATTTTGTTTACCCTTTTAAAAATAAAACAAAAATAAGTGGTAACTCCAAGTCATTTTTCCTAATCAATAAAGATCATTTTTCGAAAACAAAAATCGAGTTTCGCCATCGAGTGGAAAACGCATGAGCCGAAATGTGGAGTCCACAATATGGTTAATGTATACAAAGAGAAAAATGTTAAATTAAATAAATGATTTAATGATAAATAGAGAAAAGTTAAAAATCAAAGTGAGGTAGAATTTATAAGGTAATAATATTTTAAACTTGAAAACAAGCATAGAAATTGATCAATAAGGAAAGAAAAACAAGAAAGGAAGAAAATGGTGAAAAAATAAATAAAATTCGGTCACGGCTTTGAACGATGAGGGGAGAAAGAAGAAAGCAAATGAAAAAAAAAAGGGTCTTGGTCACGTGAATAAAGATTAATTTAAAAATAGTTTAGAAGGGAATTTAATACTATATTTCGGAGAAAAATGATTTTCTATTTTTTTTATGAAAAATAAAAAATAAATATCTATAACATTTTTAATATAACCCTAAGTCACTTTGTAAATTATTTGTTGTCAAGATCTTTTAAAAACTCACCACTCTCGTATCGTGGAGAGGTTACTTGTATTGTATACGTTGTTATAAATAATATGATCAAAACATGAAAATGAGAGTGTGACTTGGGACTTTAATCTTATAAAAAAGATTTATAATTTTTAGTTTTCTCCTAAAAAACTACATGATAGTTATAATTTTCATTTACCAATATTACATGCAAATTAATGAATAATGATGGTTACCAACTTTAATTGATTTATGTAATTGTATGAGTTATAATTTTTTATTTTCCTCTATTACTCATACACTTTATGTACAGAATAAATTTTATAATGATAGGCTACGAAAGTTATAATATCATATTTATGCAAATGACAACTTTTTGTTTATAATTTTAATCTTGTACGAGCAAGACTCTTGGATGTCCTATCAATCACTTCACATACCTATCAATTGATATACCCTTTAAAATATGAATGGTCACACATTATAAAATAAATAAAAAGAAAGGTTGGCAATTTCCCATTTGGTTTATATAATTATATTTGTAATAAATTACAACATAATATGAGCATAATAAATTCTAAAAAATTTGTCATCAATTACATTAAGATTATGTTTTATGAAACCAATAATACCAAATCATTGGAATTATTATACTACACAACAATCCGATATTCTTCAAAGATTAAAGTGTTAGCACCTTCATTAACATAAATCAATAAATGATAATATTAATTCACCTATATAATGGTCCCATTAACTTTTAAACAATTATATTTTGCACAAAATTGATGTATAAAAGTAATATAATTATAATTATTAATACATCATAATCAATAATTTTATTTACATTATAATGTGATCACATACATTAAACTCTTAATCAATCTAAAATTGATAGACTTGTCATTAGGTTTATGCACGGAACATAATTCTTAAAAAGCTTAGGTGGAAGACCTTAAGAATTTGTCAACATTAATGTATTATTAATATGTTCAATAGAGACAACTCTATTTTGAAATCTCTCCTTTATAACCAAATACTTAATATCAATGTGCTTTGATTCTCCTCTAGTTTTATTATTTTTGAAGAATTGCACAATAACATTATCATCACAATATATTCTCAATTGTCTTATTATCGAATCAATAATGTGTAACCCTTGACACAAAATTTCTTAACCATATTGCGTGACATATGGCTTCATAATATGCTACATATTTAATCTCTATTGTAGAAAAAGTTATCAATAATTACTTATGATTCTTCTATTAAATATTACATCAGATAACATAAAAATATAGCCATAAGTAAACCTTCTTGGTATCTTTATAGCTAACATAATTAGAATCAAAATAACTAATAATCTCTAGATTATTCGTTCTTTTATACGTAAGCATGCAATCCTTAATCCCTTGCAAATAATGCAACACTTTCTTAGCTGTTTTCTAATGTTTAATACTTGGATTACTTTGGTATTAACCAAACATACCCACTACATAAGCTATGTTTAGTCATGTGCAAACTTGAGCATACATGATACTTCCTATTATAGAAGCACAAGAAATTTATTCCACTTGTTTTTTTTTTAATATTATTTTTGAGACATTGAAGGTCACAAAGTCCTTTCACAACATGGCCAACATTGTCGAAACAGTTTTGTATGTTGGACCTTTTAAAATAATTTTCAATATAATTCTTTTTGGAATAATCCTAATAATCCATGTAACCTATCTTGATGAATCTCAATGCCTATTGCATAGGATGTTTCATAAAGATCTTTCGTATCAAAGTTCTTAAATCAAAATTGTTTGGTCTCATAAATCATTCCCATATTGTTGCAATGAGCAATATAACATTAACATATAATACAATAATACAAATCTAACTCCCATTGATTTTAAAGCATATACATTGATCTACTAGATTTTCTTTAAAACCAAAAGTAATGAGACTTTCATGTAACTTGAGATACCATCGCCTAGAAGTTTGCTTTAGACCATATATTAACTTATTAAGTTTATGTACTATATGTTCATCATCTTTTTATCCCGAAAACTCTTGGATTGATTCATATGAACCTCTTCATGCAAGTCACCATTCAAAAAGACAATTTTAATGTCCATTGATGTAAGTTCAATTAAAATGAGGTACTAAGGTCATGACTATTCTACGATAATTTTTTTTAGAAATAGGAGAAAATGTTTCATTATAATCGATTCATTCTTTTTAAGTGTATCATTTTGCAACTAACTTGACCTTGTATCTTCCGATGTTGCCTTACAATCACATAATATGAAAAATATTATAATCGTATCATTTGATTGAATTATAATAATTTATAAATTATATAAACATGACATAATTATTAAAATTAAAATATTGAAACGTAAGCAAGTTCAACACCTTTGGGTAAAAACTACGTCAACTTTTTATTGTTAAGTTCTTGTCATATAATCAAATAATATGGTTAATCACAAACAAACAAGCAAATCTTTCTCTTAGGATTTCTATAATCATAAGTTAAACTACCAATTATAAATTTTCGACTTTCATAAAATCATACAATAAATATAATTAAAATTATAAAATATTGAAAATGTATATCATTCATATACATCACATTATATATATATAATTATAATTATAATTATCCATAAGATCAATTAATAATCAAAATTCGAAAACTATGTTCTATGATCCAAACTTTGTTGGCTATGACACCAATTATAAACAAAACTTTACGCAAAAATAGTTTTCTAAAAAATTAATTTAGATGCATAAAATGTAATACTTATAATGTGAGCTTGAGTTACGTTATGAATCATTTTCGATCAAGATCTTCAAATATCATATAGCGGACGGTATATGTTATTATAAGTAAAATAACCAAAATTCTTTAACTCAATGTTATATTAATTGGTTCACCTACCCATCAATTCATATACTTAATTTTTAAAAATTATGGATATATATCTAGAATGAACACATAGAATAAATAAAAAAAATGACATTTGAAAAAAAAAATGGTCTAAACCTATACCACAAGACTCAAAGATGGTGGCTTTAAATTTTTTATTATTGAGAGTCATCATGTGGGTGGCTCCGCCACTAACCATACGGTCCATGTCCATGCATCACACGCAACGCATATGCTACCTGAAATTTTTTAGTCACCTAACTTCACATGCTAAAATGCCCATTTCATTTTTCATAATACCCACCATATCCCCTCCCCCAAAGATTAAAAATTTAAAAATTAAAAAAAAAAAAACATTTGCTATAAAAAATTAAAATACAATGCATTTATGAATGATTTCTTATTTTACACATCCTTGGTTGAATGATTTCTTTTGGACACTTGCCTTTCACTTTAGCATAATGCATAACATATGATCTAAGAGGAGAGAGAGGGGATAGATGAGGAATTATGACAAAAGGGATGGGGTAGGAAGGTGTTTCGAAAGTAGGTGGCGCCAACGTCCCTCTCACCAACCCCGCCCGCAACTTTCATCATCGATTTCATCTTCCTCTACAGTTCTCTCTCTGCGGTTGGTGAGCCTAATCCTCTGTTTCTGTGAGATCTTTCTCCATTATAAATCACAGAGCTCCTCTGTTTCTTCCTCTCTTGTAGGGGCTCCGATTTCTGAATTAAACATGGCCAGGAAGAAGATCAGAGAGTACGACTCCAAGAGGCTTCTCAAGGAGCACCTCAAGAGGCTCGCTGGCATCGATCTCCAGATCTGCTCAGCTCAGGTTTCCGCTCTCTTCTTCTTCCACTCTTTGATCCGTTTTTTTTTGTCTTTTTCTCTGATGTCAGCATGATATCATCGAAATTCTACGATTCCTTTTATCGGATTTGTGTTTGGTTGCTGAGAACAATGACAGAAATTAGATTTTTGAATCGAGGATGAATGGATGATTATTTGTTGAGAAATTGTTCATTTGGGAATTTAGTCAAATAGACTTAGCCTGATTGATTGATGAATTCGTGAAATTTATGAGTAATTTGCAAAAATTTTCAGTTTGCCGGAAAAGATTCGAAACTTCATTTTTTTGTTGGCCTTTTCTGTGATTTCCTTGGGAATCAAATGGAGGGTGAATGGAATGTCAATTTTTTGTTGCTTAGTACAAGTTGTTAGTTTTTGTTGCAATAGTTACATTGAAATTATGGCGTTGAATTTTGTGTGTTATATAGAAAATGAAAATGATGGCCTTTCTGGGAAATTGGTTGTACTGCTTAGGTTACTGAGGCAACGGACTTTGCTGAGCTAACAAACAAAGAACCATGGCTTTCATCCACTAGATTGGTTGTGAAACCTGACATGTTGTTTGGAAAGCGTGGGAAGAGTGGCTTGGTTGCATTGAATTTGGATCTGGCTCAAGTTGCTGAATTTGTGAAAGCACGACTTGGTGTTGAGGTTGAGATGGGTGAATGCATCAAATTTACCAGAATTTTGGCACTAATTCATTTCTGTTAACATGTGAATTGGGTTCTCTTTAGGTTGAGATGGGTGGTTGCAAGGCACCAATTACCACTTTTATTGTCGAACCGTTTGTTCCCCATGACCAAGAGTATTACCTTTCGATTGTATCTGATAGGCTTGGCTGCACTATTAGCTTTTCAGAATGTGGTGGTATTGAAATTGAAGAGAACTGGGATAAGGTGTGTTAATACAGTTATATGTGTTATATCTGAGGGTTGGCTTCTTAGCTCTGAGTAACACCCGCTTTATGTGATTTGTGATCTTTACAGGTGAAGACTATTAATCTTCCAACTGAAAAGCCTATGACACCTAAGACATGTGCTCCATTGATTGCCACTCTTCCCCTGGAGGTGAGTTTTGATATTTGTTTTCTAACTTATAGGTTCTTTTCTCTGTTTTTACTTGGATTGATATCTGAGACAAGAGTTTGTATTAGAATTTCCTTTACAAAATCAACGGTGGGCCTTGTGTTCTTGAGAGATATAACTTTACACATCATTTGTGTCTCTCTTCTATGACAATGCAAATGAATTAATCCATGTTTTATAATTTTCACCATCACTCTGGAAGAAGATAGGGACTTTCATGGGATGATGAAGAATCTAAGTCTAGAAATGGTTTTACTTTCAGCATATCTCATACTATAAGTTATTGTCCAAGTCTTAGTCCAAGGTGATGAAACTCCATTAATATTTGTTTGTTTTTTCGGTCTTGCTGTGTAGTTTGGCTACCATGTACTAAGTGCACTTTGCTTTGTTACTTAGGTTCGAGGGAAAATTGGTGACTTCATAAAGGGTGTGTTTGCTGTATTTCAAGGTATGCAATCTTTTGGAATAAAAAATTGCCTTCTGCCACTTTGGCATTTATGCAAAAAAAAAAAAAAAAAACAGATCTTCACAGGCCTATGTTTTAGTGCTTTGCTTTTTAAATATGCTTGACAATGTAGTGATACAATTTTTTTGAATTTAATGGGAAAAATAGTTTATTTTTCTAGTTCTTTTTTAATAGAGGAATGTCAAATTATCTTTATATTTATGTGTATAATTTTTGTTTTCATTCTTCTATTTTTTGTTTAACATTTTGTTGAGAACATTGTCATTGTTCACTTCTAATTGTTGTACCATTCTCTCCACAGATCTTGACTTCAGTTTCCTAGAGATGAACCCATTTACCCTGGTGAATGGGGAACCATACCCACTGGATATGAGGGGAGAATTGGATGATACTGCTGCTTTTAAAAACTTCAAGACGTATACCTTTGTTATTCTGAAAATACTTAAGTCAGAAATTTTCAGTTACTACATACTTTCAGAGTGTCTTATCTATTATATTGTTATGCTAACAGGTGGGGCAATATTGAGTTTCCGCTGCCTTTTGGAAGAGTACTAAGCCCCACAGAGGGCTACATTCACTTGTTGGATGAAAAGGTAATTGCATATCTGTTCTACTCATATTTACGTTTGACAGTAAAATTTCCTGTCTTGGGTAATTATCATTCCTATGGTAGGAATTATTAGTGCACCAACCTTGCATGTTAAGATAAACAGCAAAATGCATGAGTTATCTCTTTTTATTGAATAGAGTCATAGGAGATCTCAAGAGTTCTACCAGCTTGAGAAATGAATTTCTTTTCTTCTGCACACAATTTAGCATGCACCTTTTGAGATGATGCTTGATGGCCATAAATGTTATCTAGCTTACATGGATGCATTAAAGAGCTATTATTTGTTGAAATATGTTTACCAATATGGATTTATGCTCAAATAAACTCTGGGAGTTACAGAATGCATCAAAGTTAGATTTGTTATTCTGTTTTCCTAGTTAACCATTAACCTGCTGAAGCACACAAGTACTTTTGTGTTTATCTTCTGTGTTGGTATGCCTGACTGTATGTGTAAATGGAAATCCTTGCCCCTTCTCCTATACTTTCCCTTTAGTTAAAGTGACATGATTCTTAAAGTACTGAAGGTCAGCTAGAGATGGGAGCAAGATAAACTTTGGTCTTTTGGTTATTGGATTATTGAGATTTCTTAAATGGGAAAGGCTACTTATATGGACATGTGCACTTGGTTCTGGTGGTTTAAATGAAATATACTGTCTTCCTTTCATATGATTCCATGATAAAATCCAACCTATTCACAAGATGAAAAAGATTCGAGCTTTTTTTCCCAACTCAGCTGTTCTCTTGAATTTTATTTATTTATTTTTTATTATTTCTGGTTTTCTCAATCTAAAATTAGTCTGTTCAATCATAGAAATTGGAGTTTACCTATGTACAGCAGAAAGTGATCCACTAATCTTACACTGGTGCAGACAAGTGCATCTTTGAAGTTCACTGTTTTGAACCCCAAAGGACGCATCTGGACTATGGTAGCTGGAGGTGGTGCAAGTGTTATATATGCCGATACTGTAAGTGCACCTCCATATCTCACATCCACCCATTATTGACATTTATTTCAGCCGTGGTTGAAAAATGAAGCATTTCTACATTTATTGTCGGAACTTGGAAGGATTTTACCTGTTTAATTCTAAACCTTGATGATTTTGTTTCCATTTAACCAGGTTGGAGATTTGGGTTATGCGTCAGAGCTTGGTAACTATGCAGAGTATAGTGGAGCTCCGAATGAGGAAGAGGTGTTGCAATATGCCAGAGTTGTTCTTGATGTAAGAAATTATGAACTTTGGCATACCTTTTGGGCTTCAGCTCTTTGTTAAAATTTGCTGCTTAAAATAATTTTCATTTGTTGTGGAACAATATACTCTTTACAGTGTGCTACTGCTGACCCTGATGGCCGTAAGAGAGCCCTTCTCATTGGAGGGGGTATTGCTAACTTCACTGATGTTGCTGCCACTTTCAATGGGATAATCCGGGCTCTGAAGGAGAAGGTGTGATCAAGTTGAATTATTCTCTCTGGATCTTGGTTGTTTCAATTCTCATCCTAAATTCAAGTTTGCTTCAACTTTTTTTTTTCTTTTTTTCTTTTTTTCTGACAGGAATCCAAATTAAAAGCCTCCAGAATGCACATCTATGTTCGAAGAGGTGGTCCTAACTATCAGACTGGCTTGGCAAGGATGCGTGCCTTGGGAGAGGAACTGGGAATCCCTCTTGAGGTATGATATAACTTCTATACACTGGATGTGAAAACCACATTAGTCAGCTCCAGGCACAAAAACATTTTTTGAAGTATGGGAAATTTTTAGGGTTTGTTTGGCAATGTTTTTGGAAAAAAGAAAAAAAAACAGTTTTTGAAAATACTTCTTAAAAGTAATTCTCACTCAAATATGAAAAACAGTTTTCTCTACTTGTTCTTCATAAAAGTTGTACAATACAAAAGTTTCTAAATTATATTCTTTATATTTTTTATTGTTGTTGAAACATCCTAAAAAAAAAACAAATGAAAACACCTCAAATTCATTATAAAACACTACCTGTTTTTAGAACAAATTCTCAAAAAACTCCTTTTTTTATAAAAAAATTGATAAAGATGTTTTATAAGTTAGCAAACTGTTTTTTGTTTTAAAAAACAGAAAACTATTTTCGAGGACAGCTCCCAAACAAGATTTTAAGATGCCTAAAACCTTCACTAACACATGATTTTTCTTGAAAGATGCTTCTTATTTCCTAGAAGGTTTGCAATGTAATACGACTTTCTAGTTTCATAACTGTAGCTTGATCATGTTTGTTTCTCATTCTGTTGCAGGTTTATGGGCCTGAGGCAACAATGACCGGGATTTGCAAGCAGGCAATTGATTGCATCATGTCTACTGCCTAATATCCCACCATTCTCGATTCTCCTTCCTGGACATTTACTCAGACAATAATTTAGTGTGAGGCTCCCATCAAGGCATAAGCTAGATTGGATTGTTGTGAACTATGAGGTTGCTGAATTCTTGTTAAAGTAAAACTGAAACAATTTTCTGCAATAATCACCCCATATTTGTAGCTCAATCTGTTAGTTTTTGTGTCAACTTCTAATTCGTTAGACTAGCAAAGATCAGTGGTTTCAATTCTGTGTTTAATTATATTCTACTAGGCTGTTGAAACTTTTGCAGTACAGTGAAGGGTCTTTCTAAACAGCATAGGAAAAGGGAAACCCTAATGGCTTTTTCAGGTGAACCGGGTCGAATTGATGTTTGTGGATTGAATCCTTGTAAGGGAATAAACTATGGTATATGTGAAACAAGGCTAATAAACTTGTGCAAAACACTCAAGAGGATGGGTTTTAAAACCTTTTTCAAAAACATTTTTAATTAAACAAATAATAGAGCAAGTAAAGAGAATATGGAAGAGAGATTGCAAGCTCGATTTTAAAGTGGTTTGACAATTCATGTTCGAGTAAGGGTTCTACTAATGCAAAACTTTCAACCCAGACTTTCTCTGCAATTGAATTCACATGCTTCAATGGACTTTATAAATCTTTTTTCAAGTTCAATCCTAACTCGAAACTTTAACACTCAACCTTACTCAAATAGATGAGAGTTTAAGCACACTTAACCTAGCTTAATATGTGAATAAGTACAAAAAAGTTAAGATGGATACAAAGGTGCACTAAGATAAATTTGTAAGTGAGAAGTTAAAGCATCAAAGAGAAAAAGAGAGTTTTGAATGTGAGAAATAGGTTGGTAGAAAGTTTAATTTTTCTCTTGGTAATAAATGAATAGTAGTCCTCTATTTATAAGTTTGTAACCTTGAACACCCAAACATGCACCAACTAACATTTTCAAGTCAAGATTCGATTCAGCGAATTAACTTACCATTAGGCAATTAATGCTTAGTAGGTGACTGCTTGCCTGTTTTAGGGTTCATCCAAACCTTGACCAAAAAAAGGATTTGTCTCGACTAGGAAAATGTTTTCCTTGTTTGAGATCACAACCCTTTTAGAAGAGAAAGAAAACTTTTTGCACCTTTAATTGGATTCTTGAAAGTTATTAATATATTTAGTTACTATATTAGAATTATATATTTAATTATTATATATTGATTTAATTATTATATCTTTTATTTATCTAGTCATTGTATTAGAATTGTTTTCTTTCTTTTTATAAGGGTAAATTAGTATTTATTTTCTTTTATTATGCCTATTTAAATTCTAATGGTGTTGTATCTATTTTCAAAAGAATTTGTAATAAGAAATCCTAGATTTTTTTTTTTTTTTTTAAATTTGAATCTTTTTTGGATTTCAATGTAGTATAAAAAAAAATTGATCTTTAATGAGATTTTTGATTTGTGATCTCATGGAAGAGAGTTTAATTGCATACGCTATTTTTTGTATCTATTTGATCGTGGTTTTTTTAATTTTTTTTAATTTTTTTTTGTGTTTGATTGTGGAATATCATAATGAGTGATCAAATCGTTCTTTTCCTATTTGATCCTAGCATTTGATTTCATATTCGTTTTCTTCAGTTCATATCTATTTTCTTTTGTTTGATGGTTATTTGTTGTTTTTAGATTTTAATTAAAAAAATATATCAAATTATATTATATCATAAATTTTTCATTTTTTAGAAAGATAATAATTTTGTTTTTAATTTTTTTTTTACTTTCTTGAATTTTATATTTTCTATAATTCATATAAATATATAGAAAATAAGTTTTTGAAAAAATATTATAAATAAATTTTGAATTATCCAATAAACTTAACCAATCCAAACTCAAACTTAGAGAAATGAAGTTGAGTTGAGTACTTTGGTTTAGAAGTTAGATTGAATTGGGTTATGATTGATTTTCTTAATTTAGGTTGAGTTCAAGTTAAATCAACCTGACCAATCCGTCCAAGTTACAACCATATTAAGCCGCGTCGAGTTCGCACACATAATATACCTCAATCTTCTTGCTTACTTGTCCCCCTATATACTGTAATAGTACAGTATGAATTAGAAAAAGAGTATGAACACTCATTAACAAAATTATTCAGTAATGTGTTTCACCCACTCAAATGTCAAATTTTGACCACCACCACCTTAGAGCTATTCATAAGAGCCACCTTCCTTGGTTACATATACATTTATATATGAATGAGACTTGACCAAATCAAGGGTCTTCTGACATATATGATTAATCTATTTATAATGGGTGTTTGGACATTTTATAGTTTATGTTTGTATAAAACGTGATGATCTCCATTCCAAGTAGAGAAAGCCCACAAAACGTTGGGATATTTTATATTATATACACATATTGGCAAAAGGAATAAGATGGAGTCCATTGGAGAAGACCATGGAAGTATTCAAACTATGACAGCTTCAAGCTGCAGATCAGTTTCGAGCTGCAACACGGTTTCTGAGTTTTACAAGTAAAACCAAGCATCACTCCATCTTCACATTTTCTCCATCTATATATACCTTGCCCATACAACCCATTGTCTCCATCTCCATCTCCATCTTTTCTCTTGATTACAACTAGTTTACCCAACTCACAACCTGATCATTTGTTCTCTCTCACTCAAAGACAATGGTGAGTTCTTGGGGTGGTAGAGTGAAAATGCCAACCTTGCTCTTTTGCATCATGTTCTTTCTCACTGTGTCAGTCTCGTCAGCATCCCTTAAAGTCGGCTTCTACAAGTATACTTGCCCTTCGGCTGAGACAATTGTGAGGAAAGTTGTGAATAAGGCTGTGTCGCGGAATCCTGGCATGGCTGCTGGCGTCATTAGGATGCATTTCCATGACTGCTTTGTTAGGGTATGTTACTTTCTTCCCTTTAATACTTGAGACAAGTGTGTTAGGTATTTTATATGATATTTAATATAAAGTTGGTGCTGGTACTTATATTGTTACATGTATATGTCACAAATTTTCAGGGTTGTGATGGCTCGGTCCTACTTGATTCAACGCCTGGAAATCCATCGGAAAAGGAAAATCCAGCAAATAATCCAAGCTTGAGAGGTTTTGAGGTGATTGATGCTGCAAAGGCTGAAATTGAAGCTCAATGCCCACAAACTGTGTCTTGTGCAGATGTCCTTGCATTTGCCGCACGTGACAGTGCCTACAAGGTTGGAGGAATCAACTATGCCGTGCCATCAGGACGTCGCGATGGAAGAGTATCACTGAAAGACGAGCCTTCCCTACACCTGCCCCCTCCTTTCTTCAACGCCAAACAGCTTGAGGATAATTTTGCACGAAAGGGCCTCACTCTTGATGAAATGGTGACACTCTCTGGGGCACATTCTATAGGGGTGTCTCATTGTTCTTCCTTCTCAAACCGCCTCTACTCTTTCAATGCCACTAACCCTCAAGATCCTTCAATGGACCCTGAGTTTGCTAGATACTTGAAAACCAAGTGTCCTCAACCATCAAACACAGGCAGTGATCCAACAGTGGCACTTGAGGTTCTGACACCCAATAGGTTGGACAATAAGTACTATAAAGATTTGAAGAACCACAGGGGCTTATTGACATCAGATCAGACTCTTTTTGACAGCCCTTCAACAGCGAGGATGGTGAAGAATAATGCAAGGTATGGTGCAAATTGGGGTAATAAGTTTGCAGCAGCAATGGTTAGAATGGGTGCCATTGATGTTCTCACAGGGACCCAAGGCGAGATCAGGAAGAACTGCAGAGTTGTGAACTAGATAATATATATGAGGAATTCATTAGCATTCATGGAATATTTGTTTGTGCTCTTTAATTTGATACATTATTTCTTTGCTCATGACTCAAGTGTAAATATCCTTTTAAGTACAAGTTTTTGTATTAATTTGATCATCTTTTCATGAAATGAATTTGGAAAACAAAAAGTGGAATCATTATATATCTCTTCTTAATTTTACCAGTGAATGTTTTCTTGCTGTAAATGGTCTGGATGCTAACTCATAAAGTGTGTGAATGCTACTTCAAAGCAGCTATTAGGAGCAGTACTATTCTCTTCCTCTAGCCAGTGACTTGAAATCTTCAACCTTCAACCTACTAATTTACAGTTTCTGGCATGAGTTGCCAATGGAGCTAGCTGTAGGCATTTCATATTAAAAACTAAGATATGACTCTTATCATTGGGTAATTGTGTTCCCAGTTGTCCCACATAGAAATGCCACTTATCC
The DNA here is from genome assembly GCF_004353265.1 of Vitis riparia. NCBI lineage: Eukaryota > Viridiplantae > Streptophyta > Magnoliopsida > Vitales > Vitaceae > Vitis > Vitis riparia. The sequence continues at coordinate 29,372,360 of NC_048444.1, forward strand.
AAGAGGCTGCTTACCATGAGCTGTGACTTGGTCATGCTTGCTTTTCTGGGTTGTTCACCAAATAATTTCTAACTGGGCCCAATGATTGATATAGCTCTGATATATTCACACTTGCATGATTGTTTTTCAACTTCATTTCACATATGGTTTACTCGGTTGACAGTTCATTCTTCAGAAATATTTAGATGGATGCAAAGAATATTTTTGATATTAATATTTAGTAGTACTCGAATGTTTGATTAAGATAGACACGAAAAATCTACACTTTAGGGCTTGCCCTCCAGCTGCATTTATTGGGAAGTTTTTGTTGTTTGTTGTGATAGAACATAGGAAGGAAAAAGGTAATGTAATGGTTATTAGGGAGTAAGGGTGAAGAAAATTTGTTGGGTTGAATCTTGTTTTTTGCATTCGTTTCCCTTTTCCCTTCGTTTCTTTGCAGTTTCTGAGTTCCAAAGAATGAGGAAAGGGAAGATCTGTTGAAGGTTATATGAGTTTCTATTCTCTGATTATGGTAAAAGCTGTAAGAAGAAGAAAAAATAATGGTATTAGGAGAAATTTGTACATTTTGGGACTAGTTTTCTGTCTAAAGAAGTGAGGAAAGTTGGAGGAAATTTTCATTGGATTAAAACTTATATATTACTCTTCCTTTCCTAATTTTCTCTTTTCTTTCCCTTTCCTTCGTAGTTTTTCAGAGCCAAACGGAGCCTTAGGCTGCATTCATCTGACTGACGTGGTCCATAAACTAGTATTAATTCTTCATGTGTTTGCTTAGTTCTGTTTGTTTTATGACATTTACTAATCTGAAATGCCTTCTCACAATACATTTTCTATCATATATAATCAGACTAAAGGTTTTGCAGTTTCGAGGAGAAATGCAATGCATGTCCTTGATCTTTTCAAGCTACATCTTGTCACTAGATGGTTTTCATGACATTGAGTTTGCTCTACCTTCTGCTGGGTTCCGGGAATACATAGATACTTTTGATGGTTATTCTTTCAAGTACTCTCAGAACTGGATTCAAGTTTGAGGCGCTGGTGCAGACATATTCTTCAGGGACCCTTTTGCTCTCGATGAGGACCTCTCAGTTAGTTATCCTCTCCTTCATCCTCCAGATATAGGAGAGTTGAAGATTTGGGTCCACCTCAAGAAGCTGGAAACTTAAGCAGTATTTAACTGAGTTAATGTCTACCAGATTGTATCCTTAATCCTAAACACGCTTCTTCTAGTATCACACGCTTCTTGGTAGATCCTTTAAAATCCAGTTTGTCGATTTGCAGACTGGAGACAGCAACTCCCATCATGATTTCTTACATTATTTCATTTCTCATTCAAGTGAAAATCCCTGATCTTTAACTATAAGTTATTCTCTTTGATCATATTTTGAGGACATACATTTGGAAAGAACAACTTACATATTTGCTAATTAAGACTTTCTTAATATCCTCTTAATTTTTTTCAATGAGAATTTTTCTGTTCCAAATTATATATAGGTCTGGCTGCTAACTCATATTTACATTAATATAAAAGACTGAATACTGTCATACATCTAATTGAGGGGAAAAGTCACATGAGATTAAGATCATGGACATATGAAATCTGTACTTGTGGGGATTGCTCTCCACCCGCATCTCACGTGGAGTTCACACGCATAATGTACCTCAATGGCTCAATCTTCTTATTTACTAGTCCACTAGCTCTTTATATTGTAATACGACAGCGTGAATCCGACTCAAATGTCAAATTTTGACCTTCTTAGAGCTATTTATATATATGAAAGAGACTTGGCCAAATTAAGGGGGCTTCTGACATATATGATTATGTTTATAATGGGTGTTTGGACATTTTATATTTCAGATATAAAATCTGATGATCTTCATTCCAAGTTGAGAAAACCCACAAAACATTGGGATATTATATGGGCAAAAGGAAAATATAAGATGGAGTCCATTGAAGAAGACCAAGGAAGTATTCAAACTATGACAGCTTCAAGATGCTGAGTTTTGAGCTACACGGTTTTCAAGTTTTACAAGTAAAACCAAGCATCACTCCATCTTCACATTTTCTCCATCTATATATACTTTCCTCATATCACCCAGTCTCTCCATCTCCATCTCTTCTTTAGATTACAACTAGTGCCCAACTCACAACCTCATTCATTTGTTCTCTCTCACTCAAAAGACAATGGTGAGTTCTTGGGGTACCGGTAGAGCCAAAATGCCAACCTTGCTCTTTTGCATCATGTTCTTTCTCACTGTATCAGTCTCATCTGCATCTCTTAAAGTAGGCTTCTACAAATATACTTGCCCTTCTGCTGAGACAATTGTGAGGAAAGTAGTGAACAAGGCTGTGTCGCGGAATCCTGGCATGGCTGCTGGCGTCATTAGGATGCATTTCCATGACTGCTTTGTTAGGGTATGTTACTTTCTTCCCTTTAATACTTGAGACAAGTGTGTTTGGTATCCTATATGATATTTAATATAAAGTTGGTGCTGGTACTTACATTGTTACATGTATATGTCACAAATTTTCAGGGTTGTGATGGCTCGGTCCTACTTGATTCAACGCCTGGAAATCCATCGGAAAAGGAAAATCCAGCAAATAATCCAAGCTTGAGAGGTTTTGAGGTGATTGATGCTGCAAAGGCTGAAATTGAAGCTCAATGCCCACAAACTGTGTCTTGTGCAGATGTCCTTGCATTTGCCGCACGTGACAGTGCCTACAAGGTTGGAGGAATCAACTATGCCGTGCCATCAGGACGTCGCGATGGAAGAGTATCACTGAAAGATGAGCCTTCCCTACACCTGCCCCCTCCTTTCTTCAATGCCAAACAGCTTGAGGATAATTTTGCACGGAAGGGCCTCACTCTTGATGAAATGGTGACACTCTCTGGGGCACATTCTATAGGGGTGTCCCATTGTTCTTCCTTCTCAAACCGCCTCTATTCTTTCAATGCCACTCACCCTCAAGATCCTTCAATGGACCCCGAGTTTGCTAGACACTTGAAAACCAAGTGTCCCCCACCATCAAACACAGGCAGTGATCCAACAGTGCCACTTGAGATTCAGACACCAAATAAGCTGGACAATAAGTACTATAAAGATTTGAAGAACCACAGGGGCTTATTGGCATCAGATCAGACTCTTTTTGACAGCCCTTCAACAGCGAGGATGGTGAAGAATAATGCAAGGTATGGTGCAAATTGGGGTAATAAGTTTGCAGCAGCAATGGTTCGAATGGGCGCCATTGATGTTCTCACAGGGACCCAAGGCGAGATCAGGAAGAACTGCAGGGTTGTGAACTAGATATTAATACGAAGTTCATTAGCATTCGTGGAAAAATTGGAATTTGTTTGTGTTCTTTAATTGCAGACATTATTTTTTTTGCTCATGACTCGAGTGTAAATCTCCTTTTAAGTATAAGCTCTTGTATTTGATCATCTTTTGATGGAATATATTTGGAAAACAAAAAGTGGAATAATTACATATTTGTTGAGACAGCTTGCTTAGTATCTCTTCTTAATTTTTTACCAGTGAATGTTTTCTTGCTGTAAATGGTCTGGATGCATGCTAACTCATAAAGTGTGTGACATTCTTTTGTCAATTAGCCACTTTACAGTTTCTGGCACGAGTTGACAATGGAGATAGCTATAGGCATAAAAACAAAGATATGACTTTTATCATTAGGTATCAGTGTTCCCAGTTGTCCCACATAGAAATGCCACTTATCCAAGAAGCTGCTTACCATGAGCTGTGACTGGTCACACTTGCTTTTCTGGATGGTTCACCAACATTAGAAATCATACATGCAATAGTTTCTAACTGGGCCAAATGATTGATATAGCTGTGATTTGTCACACTCGCATTATTTTTTTTCAACTTCATTTCACATATGGTTCACTCGGTTGACAGGTCATTCCTAAGAAATATTCAGATAAACGCAAAGAAAATTGTATAGAATATTTTCTATATTAATGTTATTGGTACTTGAAACGTCGTTTTATTAAGATGGAGTCATGGACACGAAAAATCTACACTTGAAAGATTGCTTTCCAGCTGCATTTTAAGCGAAGTTCAGCACATGCATATGATATACCTCTTCTTATTAGCTTATCTGATACTAGCTAGTTCTATTTTATTTGAACTATTTGAAGAAATATTATGAATGCCCTACTTAGGAAGGTACCCTTACAAAACCCATTTTTGGAACTACTCATAAAAGCCATGATCTTCTTTAGTTTCCATCGTTCACTGGTTTGACATATTGATATGAGACTTGGTCAAAGGGGTTAATTTCTGAAAAATATTATATGATTCCATTAATTCTAGTGGGTGTTTTGACATTCTATATTTGATTTATATATTGAATTTTATCATCTTCAACTCCAGTCGAGAAAGCCCACAGAGAGTTGGGATATTATACAGGCCAAAAAAAATTTGAAAAAGATTTGAGTCCATTGAAGCAGACTGTAGAACAATTCAAACCAGGACAGATTCAAGCTGCTGAGGTTTCAGCTAAATTGGGTGCTTTGACACTTTATCTTTTATATATAATTAATGTTGTCATCTTTATTTGAGAAAGCCCACAGAAGGTTCGGATATTATATACAGACAAACGAATGAGATTGAGTACTCCAGTGAAGGAGGAGGAAAGAGGAGACTATTACCTTAGAAATTTTCAACTAAGACAGCTTCAAGCTGCAGCTGAATTCAGCTATACACGTTTTTGAGTTTTAGAAGTAAAACCAAACATCACACCATCTTCAACTTCCTCCATCTATATAAACTTTGTTCATACCACTTATTCTCTCCATCTCCAACTATAACACACTACTTCTCTATCTCTTCCCTCGACAACTAATACCCAACTCATTCTCATTAGTAATCTCTTCTCTCTCACACTCATATACAATGATGGGTTCTCTGGGTGGTAGTGAGAAAATGCCAACCTTTTTCTTTTGCATCATGTTGTTTCTCACTGCATCAGTCTCATCAGCATCCCTTGAAGTGGGGTTCTACAAATCTAGTTGCCCTTCTGCTGAGACAATTGTGAGAAAAGCAGTAAACAAAGCTGTGTCAAAGAATCCCGGCATGGCTGCTGGCCTCATTAGAATGCATTTCCATGACTGCTTTGTTAGGGTATGTTGCTTTCATCCTTCAACACTTGAGACAAGTGTGTTTGGTATATACAATTTATGTTTCCTAGCTTTTTAGAATGAATTTGTCAATATCCCAGATGATATATACTATAAATTTGGTGGTGGTACTAATGTTGTTATTACATGTATATGTCACAATGTTTCAGGGTTGTGATGGCTCGGTCCTACTTGATTCAACGCCTGGCAATCCATCAGAAAAAGAAAGTCCAGTAAATGATCCAAGCTTGCGGGGTTTTGAGGTGATTGATGAGGCAAAGGCTGAAATTGAAGCTCAATGCCCACAAACTGTGTCTTGTGCAGATGTCCTTGCATTTGCTGCCCGAGACAGCGCCTACAAGGTTGGAGGAATCAACTATGCTGTGCCATCAGGACGCCGTGATGGAAGAATATCACTGAAAGATGAGCCTTCCCTACACCTGCCTCCTCCTTTCTTCAATGCCAAACAGCTTGAGGAAAATTTTGCCCGAAAAGGCCTTACTCTTGATGAAATGGTGACACTCTCTGGGGCACATTCTATTGGAGTGTCACATTGTTCTTCCTTCTCAAACCGCCTCTACTCTTTCAATGCCACTCACCCTCAAGATCCTTCTATAGAGCCTGAATTTGCTAGGCACCTAAAAACCAAGTGTCCCCCACCATCAAATACTGGCAGTGATCCAACAGTGCCGCTTGAGGTTCAGACACCCAATAGGCTGGACAACAAGTACTATAAAGATTTGAAGAGCCGCAGGGGCTTATTGACATCAGATCAGACTCTTTTTGATAGCCCTTCAACGGTGAGGATGGTGAAGAATAATGCAAGGTATGGTGCAAACTGGGGTAATAAGTTTGCAGCAGCAATGGTTCGAATGGGCGCCATTGATGTTCTCACAGGGACCCAAGGTGAGATCAGGAAGAATTGTAGAGTTGTGAACTAGATAACACAAAGTTCATAAACATGGAGAAGTTGGAATTGTTTGTATTCTTTGATTTCTTACATTATTTCACTGTTGATTCAATTGTAAATCTCCTATTCCCATTCATATGTGTTTGATCATGTCTAGAGGAAATAAATTTGGAAAACCAGTAGAAGGATTTCATGTTCTACAGCATCACTATGCTGATCATTTTGGACTTCGTCTTTTACAGGTTGTTTCACTCTTAACATTTGAATATTGCAGCAAATAATCAAGAAGATATCCAATAAGAAAAAAGGAAGAACAGAAAAACAGAATTTAGTACCTACACATTTTTTTAGCAAAATCTGAGAGGCAAAACAGAAAAAGGATACAAAATTTCGTGAACAAGACACTAGTTCTTTCGCAACCTCAATAAGAAAATTTTGAATTAGGACTGCTAGAGGTAGAACCTCAGCTGCATAAATTCGCTTCATTGTATTGAAACAAGTTGGTAAGTTCTGCTTTGATGAGATGAAACTGACAAAGAAGGTTTACATGAATGTGAAAAGCAGACCAAAATTGATAACTTGATCAGGTTACCCAAGCAAGCCCATGACCAAATATCTACCAAAAAAATGGGAATTTTTCCATAACCAAATTATCTTTACCAGCATAGTTTAATAGCGTACAGATATGATGTTAAATTATCAGAAATACAACAGTGGAAGAGGCCACTGAAGTAGGCTTATATACTGTTGTTTGAGCCCTGAAGAAGCAGAGAAGAACTGGATCAGCTTCAAGATTCAATGCAGAGGTGCATAATATGATATGATAGAACAATTCTGTAAGTTCTAAATGCCCTGAGAAGCTGAGCCATCAGCACATTTGTGTTGATTCCCACCTTCTCTTTGCACCTGTTCTTTTTCCTTATCTGGTTACAGAGCCAAATTGCTGGCTCTCAGACCTTCCGGGCACCAAAATATTACATGCTTTTTCTGTAATATTTCTTAAAGATTGTGAGATTTCAATGCCAAGTCAGCCTCTTCTCCCTAATGTAAATATGCTAAACCCAGCCATCTCAATCAGGTCGAAGCTTGAAGTTTCCTGCCCCTCCACAAAGTCCTGTTGTAAGTATTTCGCAAGGACCATCATGAAGTGGAGAACTGATGGAACAGTGGATTCAGTTCAAAATTCTAATCACTGCAATAATAACAGAATGTGGAGGTTCGTGTGTTTGCAGGTTTTGGAAAAAGTGCAACCAGTCATGATTTTCATGGGAGGTTGATGGGATTTTCACACAGATGTATAAGCAAATAGATTCTTAAGAACCTCTAGGTTATGGAGTTTTGCTGATCAGGGAAGTATCTCAAAATGCAGAAGGCACAAAGGGGGGACAGAAGAGTTATGTTTTTCTTTTGCTTCATCTGCAGGAATGCAGTTTGACGCTGTCTTAATTGGTGTTGTCTGACCCTCTCGTCGTTCTTCGGTGCTACATAAATCACAAATGTTGAGTGATTCAGATGGATATGCCACTCTTTATTACAACTTACCGATGAAATTGCTTGTGATCATTCATGTTTTGTTAACAACAAATTATTCACAATTAAGAGAAGAAGAAATGACATGGGCCCTTGTTGGGAGGGTTGCTACCTATACAGGCACTCATCTACCTTACTCCCAAGCCAACTCCCAACCGCAGACTGATCTTAGGGTGAAAGAGGAGCAGGCTGGGAACAGAGTTAGCACTTAAGAAATACCATTCTGCATAAACATTCACAAAAAAAATTCATCATCCTATCAAAAAACTTTTCCATACTTATGTTAACGTTGAAGCTACCTAAGCTTGAACTTGATGAGTGCGGTCAATAAGCTCTAGCAGAATCAAAATTTGGATTCAAGACCATGATCAAAACATCCAACATTATACCGTGCAGAAAGGGAACATGGATCAAATGGGTTATTTACTATAGTTTTCGTTTCTGAACTTAGCTCCAAGTCTAATGTCTAAGATGAGGTAAGATGAACTGAAAGTTTTTGCAATCCTTATGAGTAGTGAACTGCAAGTATGTATCTTGGTTCTGATCATCAATGTGATCAAGTATCAACTAAGGTGTGGAGAGTTAATTAATGTAAACTCAATCCGGAAGGGTTAGAAAAACTTTTTCAAATTCAACAAACAAATCCACACATGCCATTTTTTAATGTCACAAGGAAAAGCATGCTATGAAACAAACTTGAAATCGCAGCAGGGCCACGTGTCGTGAAATATGGCCATAGAGTTATCCTTCCTAGCATGACTCTCTGCCATGAAGGACAGAGGGAGTTATGGTGATGAAGTAAATGGAATTTAAAAGTGTCTCAGCGGCAGTTAATTGGGAAACAGAGGGTGAAATAAATTCACACATTTATTTTGAGGAAAATGCTGGCAGATCTTAGCCATCTACCACTTATTTCTTTGAGCTTGCTTGAATATTAGTTACCCTTGAGTTTCACTCTCAAATATGTGCTATTTGATAACAAGTAACGCCATGCAAAGTATATATATATAAAGAAGGAAAATTTTCAGTATTGCCCTTGAATAAAGGCCTATAAATAATGGGAAAATGCTCGTCTAGATTGGTATTGAACACCTAGAAGATGGGTTGTTTAAAGCTTAGGTGTTGGGTGACCATGGTGCTAGTGATGGCTGCAGTGGTGCATGGTGAAAATGAGGGAGGTGCCATGACAGATGGAGCTGACCATGGGCTCAATGAAAAGAAAACAGAAGATGTAAAGCAAGTGCAAACAATTGGGTCTCTTTTTCCAGGTGGAGGCAGCACAGGGCCAGGCATGGGTGTTGTTATACAGCCAGGCATTGGTGGTGGAAGCCTACCACCCTTTAGCAGGAGACCACCCGGTGGAGGTGGAATTGGGCCTGGCTATGGTGGTGGAACCGGGGCAGGACTTGGGGGTAGAACTAGACCCGGGAATGGTGGTGTAACAGGGCCTGGACTTGGCAGATTTGGGCGCCGGTATGGTGGGGGAAATGGGCCTAGGTATGGCGGTGGAATTGGGTCTGGACCGGGCGGTGGCCGTCCTGGTACTGGGCCTGGATCCGGGTACGGGGGTGGAGGGCCAGGTGGATATGACTATGATCCTGATTATGGTAGCCCTGGCGGATCAGATTATGAACCCGGCTATGGTTCGCCGGGCTATGGTGGGCCTGGTGATGGGTTTAACGGTGGAGATGACCCGGGTTACGATGGAGGCGGGTATGGGCCGGGTTATGGAGGGAGAGGGAACTCACATGGCAGAGGTAATGGGGGTGGATATGTTCCACCTTGAGTCATTTCCTTCTTGGTTTAAGGACATTCTGGGTTCTGCAAGCTACTACCCATTTAGCTGTTTCTATGAGATTTTAGCTTTTATGGGTGTAGTTGTCTCTATATAAATATCGTATGCTCTTGGGTTTCTATGTTTAGGTGTCTATATGAGCTCCATTGTATAATATTCTCAGAAGAATCAACTATGATTTCTTTTGATCTTTCCATGGTTTGGTTATGACTTTGGCTCAAAATATGTACTTTTTCTTGGGAATCAAACAGGACCCAGCTAGCCAAGTGAAAAAACAAGTTCACAAAAGTAGGAACCCTTCAATAAAAAAATTAGGGCACAACCTATCCATTATGTATGCTGCAAAAGCAATAATGAGGACGGAACTGATCATAAATATCAAACATAATGTTCATATAACTCCATACTGACCAGTTGTGTCACATCCTTTCATTTGTTGAGGTCATTCACAAAATCTAAAATAAGCCCTATATCTGCAGTCCAAATGAATGGGACTAGCTAAGACCTTTCCCCTTTGAACTGCCTTGCTGCTTTGTACCATTTGAAGTGAGTGCTGAAACAAAATTAGAGCACAATCTATATACATCCATCACCATCTAGGGTTTAACAAGAAAAAAAAAATTGTAATATGATCATGTTTGTGCTATAATATGATCTCATATTTGCACTTCCCTCTACATAAAAGGCTTACCCAGAAAAGTGTCATAGCTGGATAGTTCATGTTATGGAGCTTAGTTGCAGAATAAGTATGATAAAAACTACAGCATGAAAACCCTAATTCATATTTGTTAGTTGTTCACTCAAATTGAAAAATCTGCAACATCAAAATGAATTTAATTCTAGCTTGATCGTACACTTCTTCCAGCCAGATCCTTTTATAGGATGGTATCAGTGGGTAGATATGAATTAGTAAGAAACAGTACAAGAAAATGGAAGTGTCTTGAAAGAACACATTATGGAAATGTTCAGAGTTTTAATGGCATTCCACATCCCATCCCTCTTGGTAGGTAGATTTATCATAAATTCAAAACCAATGCCATAAAACCATCTTAAACCCCCCATACTCCTTTGGTGGTGATCTATATATGCACCATTGTTAATTTTGAGAAATGGAGCTGTACATAAAATACTTAGCAACCTAGGTAACTATTGTTGCTTGTGAAAATGATGTGATCTTGTTAAGAGTTAAACTAAGTCTTGTGCATATATATATGGCCCAACTATCATTTTCTTCATAAATAAAACAACCCTAGCAAAGTAATTTGAAATTTGAAAGGAGCCATATAGGGTATGGCTTGTGTTGTGCAACCATTGAGAACATTTTTCTAACAAATATGGGAACTCTATGCTACTTAGAGGGACATTAATTATAGCAACCCTCCCAAACTGGAAAGGTTCTTAATATAAGAAGGTAGTCATGCAAAGGCTTCTTCACTTCACTGTAACAAGAGAAAGAAAGGGGACACACACACACAGATATAGAGACAGAGAGAGGAGCTAACATGGAGAGAGTTACTAGGTTGTTGCTGATCTTCACCATCTTCCTTGTAGTTTTTGCATTGGAAGTTAAAGTTGAAGGAGGGAGGATTCTCAAGAGCAAGGGTGATGATCAGGTTGCCCACCCTCAAAACTTCTTTGCAGGGTTTGGCACCTTCCCAACTCCAGGCTTGGCTGCAGGCGTTGGGTTTGGCCCATCAGGGTTCTGCTCCTTCCCAGGGATCGGATGTGTCCGCGTCCAACCCACCAACCCTGGTGGATCTGTTGGTGGTGGCTTACCCATTCCATGATAGTTTGAGGGGTTTCAAGGCTTCTAAGATTAGCAGGCATCTGTTTTGTGGTTTTGCTTGCTTAGATTCTATCCAGTTTGTGTGTTTTGTCTCCTTATGAGGTTTTAGGCTCTTGGATGTTTGTGGGGAAATGGTAACTGTCGTTGTTTGCCATGATTTTATGTAACTCTGTCTTCTTGAGAAATGATCTATTCTGTTTGTGCTTCTTGTTTCTTGGTTGAACAGTAGTTTTTTGCATTGGAGATTCTTTACCCTTTGTTGTTACTTGTTAGATATGATGATGACATTCATAATATTCTCCTTAGAGCTATTCTACATTCTACATTTATGTACAATACAAAAGGTTTTCCAACTATTCATCAAGCTAAAGTTTCCCAACTCCGTGAAGTTTGATAAACATGGTTTTTAAGAACAATTACCGGACAAATTCCTAACTTTTAGATTAATTAATAGTTTAGCGTGATATTAAAACCTTTGTTTAAAAGAGGTCATGAATTCAAACTTCACCGTATATTTATCGAATATTCAAAAAATTGTTTTTTAATAAGTTTGACATGATACACTCCCTTAACAATTTGAACTTTCTTAAATAAATAAATTGTAAAATTGTTAGTAGGTAGCTTAATTAAGATATCCTCTGCTAAAGTTTTGTGTGCTCTCCGCATGCAGGAAAATACTAGCATGCATGCAAGGAGGCTGGGTCCTAAAACATCTTAATTTCCAAAGCTTTTTTTAAGAAAAAAAAATGTGGGGATGGACTAGAGGAGGAAATTAAAAGCAAAAGGGGTTTTGGGTTGTAGGAGAAACTCGTAGGACTGAAGACCAAGAGAGGGCCCAAAATTAATTTATCAGAGAATATTGTGGGCAGTGGTGTACGGATTGGCTCATATTGGGGTCCAAAAATGCTGCTTGTCATGTGAATGTTGTTGTGGATGGTGGTGGGGTGTTGTTGGGCATGTTGAATCGTGAAGGAGCAACTGTGAGCTACACATAAATAAAATGTTGCAACCTCTCACACCCACTGTCTCTCACTCTTGTCTGGCTGCAACACCTGACCTCTGTCAATGAAAAAGTGTTACATATTGGGCAACAGAGAACATTGCGGGGATAGCTCAGTTGGGAGAGCGTCAGACTGAAGATCTGAAGGTCGCGTGTTCGATCCACGCTCACCGCATTTTTATTTAGTCTATTTTTTCCTTATTTATATACATTCTTTTTTCTACTAATTTATTTAGTGCAGTTTATGACACATAAGAAAGGATTTTATTGTCTACATAGATTTATTTTGGTAAATCCTTCAATGGGTGTGCGGTTTTTCATGAGAAATAAGAAAGGATCTTGTTGTCTAAATAGCTCTAATTGTGTACATCTTTTAATGGGTCAAGTTGGAACAATAATAGGAGACGAAGGCTTTATGTCCATGAGGTTTTGAAATGTTTTTTAACCTCCCCTTTCTTCAAACTTGCTAAAAGTTTGAGTTAATTATCAATTTTAGTTTTATTTCAAAGTTTCTACCACGACATAAATTTATAATTTAAATGTATGTACCTTTGTGTCGATTATTTGCATGGGTAATGACTTTATAATATGTTTAGTCTATCATTCCCTTATTTGTATATATTACTTTTGTACTAACTTATTTGAAATAGTTTACGACACATAAAAAAAGATTTCATTGCCTCAACACCTCTATTTGAGCATGTTCTGTAATGGGTTAAACCCGAACATCAATGGGAGAGAAAAGCTTGATCTCCATAAGGTGTTGAATCATTTTTTAATCGCCATTTTCTTTGGCTTTACCAAAAGTTTTGGAAGAAGTGCTACATGAAATCAAATAGAATATGTTTTTTTCTATTCCTTTTAAATCACTTAAAAGAGTTGTTAATTTTAATTTCATTTGGAAGCTTCTACTGCCGAAGTATCCAAGACATAAATTTTTATGTAAAAGTTTATAAAAGTTTGATTCTTGATGAAATCGAATAAAGTTAAGAGATAACAACAATTCATTTTTCTTCTATCATTTTTTTAAATCTTCATTTTGATGTTTTTCGAAGTTACCAACTTTAATTTCAACCGAAGATATAAAAAAAAAAGTGGGAAGAAGAAAGATTACTAAACTATAACACCATAAAGTAAGTAAAAAACAAGTATGAATTCATTTTCTAGAAAGTGTACATAATTTTTTGAGTTAAATAATAGAAGATTTTTTTAGAGCATACCACACTTAAAAGAGTCAAATAAAGCTAAAAAAGACAATCAAAAATCAAATCAAAGTAATATTAAACCAATACAAACTATTGATCATACATCAATGGTATGGTTGTACCTAATTTCCACCCGATACCTTGTCATTTCATAAGATAATGCATATTATATTATTTAATTGCCCAAAACACCAAAAAGTAAGCTCCACTCCTTCCCAAGGGCATGGAAAATGACCCAAATCATGAAAGCAAAAGAATAGAAAAGAGGGCACAATGGAAAAGGTGTCCAAGGTGCTTGGATGTGCTAAGATGCCATTCGCATTAGGACAATTATTTGGAGACATAATGCTTAGATTCAATGATAAATCCCCCATTCTTTATTGGGTTGTTAATTAATTTATATTAATTATCTTTTTAAGGGTTTATGGACCAATCTTGATGTGTAAACTACGTGGACTCCTATCTTTTAGTATCTTTTGCAATTTGGAGTATCCTTTAATATCTTTTCATCATCAATCTTTTTATAATTATAAATGAATACATGACGTTTAGCTATTAAAATTCCTAATTCTTATTCTCTACATAAGAAAAGTTTAAACTAGAGAATAAAAGTAGATAATGTTTATAAATTTAAAATATACAAAATTTATTTAAAAAGTATGAATCTGATTTAAAAAATAATAATCGAAGCTAAAAAAATCATTTTATCTACTCAAAATTTGGGATAAATATGCCTAATTTTTATTAGCTTAAAATTTCATAATACTTTTTTTACCAAAAATTTTAGAAGATTATGCGGATAATAAAAAATTCACTTTCTAGAAAAAAAATTAATTACAAGAAATTCATAATTTTAGAAAATGAATATTCATTAGGAAATAGGTAGGGATATTTATACTTCTTTTCATATATGGAATCAAGATATGATTATTAAAAAAAATGAAAAACTTGGATTAATCCCCATTTAAAAATAAAAAACAAAAACCTTTTAAAAAAAAATCCTGATCGACTTTGGTAGAGTTGCCATGTGGAAATCAAGTCAAATCATTAGAGGCTTGGGAGGCATGGGCCTGGTGTGGGGCAACCATTAATGGGTTATTAATGTTGAAGTGTATTTTTCCAAAAAAAAATAAAAATTGACATATGTACAAAATCAAGTGGCAAAATTTAAGACATGGGCCACCACTGGTTGGACTGAAGAAGGCAAAGAATGAACAATTTCATGTGCAAAAACATCTCAAAATGCTCAAATCTTGTGCTCCCTGAAAGGCACATGATTCGACCTTCCAGTGTCGGCAGGGCTAAACAAATAGTTGATCTTTCCTCCACAAAGATTTGGACCCATTTCTCCTTTTCAGTGGTGGTGGGATCTATACTTTCTGTTTGAATCATTAGGTTGATAGGGGTTGTCAAATTCCCCATTCTATAACATTAGAATCGAATATATGTATATTTTAAGATAAAAAAATCTTTAGTATTGTTGGTATGAGATTTTGTAACCTTGTATTAAAAGAAGAAAAAATAAAAAATTGATGTGATTAAAATTAAGTTCGTATGGTCAAATATAATTATCTTTTTTAAATTTTATTAATTATGAATTAAAATTATTTATATGTTTTTATATTATTGGACATTTTTGAAAGAGGATAGTCAAATATAGATGTACGGAGGATGGTCAAATGTCAATGTATCGAGAATGGTCAAATATCAATACATTGAGAATTGTCAAATACCCCTTAAAATAGGGTGCCACGAAATAAGAAAAACCATTTATTAAATAAAAAAAGTAATTAATTTAACAATTTCCTATAATTATGGAATCAAGAGAAAATGGAAATGGGCGGTTCAATCTCTAATACTTTAATAAAGTCAAAACAAAAAAAAAAAAAAGAGTCATGATTAGGCCATGATGGACCTTTTTTTGGGGCTGTTTTTGGGCATGGTCCAGTCATCTGGTCAAACTTGTATTGAATTTGAACCTGGAGTTGTGTTAAAGGGCTAGGGGTCAGTCCTCACTGGACCCTTACAATCATCATGGCTAGCCCCTTTTTATAAAAAAAAATTAATTAATTAATGTAGAGAAATTAAAAAATTAATCTAATTTTAATCCAGGAGAAATCCGGAAATAATATTAAAATATGTATATAAATTTTATTCAGGGAAAATTAATTTATTTTGGAAAATGAAAAATTCCAGATATTCCAATTTCCTATATATTTAAATGGCCCATCTGGGAGTGTGTCATCGTGAAGCCACCAGGCCGACGACGGCATCGGGTTTGGTGACGTCCGTGGTAACCGACTCTACCGGTAACCCTTCATACGCGTGACACCGCATCATTCGGTAGCTCTGTAATTTTCCGCCACCGACTCCAACCAATACTAGCCGCACGATTGGAATCCGTCCGACGTCCGTGATTCACTCTCATTTTATTCCGGACCCACAATTCAGGAAATTAGATTTCCACCGTCTATAAATACTACCCCTTAGTTTCCACGAAGACTCGAACCAGTCTCTTCCTTTCTCCTCCTTCTCTCTATCTTCCGTCCTCTGCTTCGACGCTTGCTCGAGGGTTAATCTCTCAGGTAGCTTTCTCTGCATTTCCTTCTTCCATCTGTTTGTTTCCCAGGAATATATGTTCTCTTCTAAATTTTCAATCATTAGATATTTTATGGATGAAGTTTGTATTTTTATTTCTTTGTCTTTTCTGTCTTGCTTTTGTTGCTCAGAGGCTGTAGATCTAGATTATATGTTTGATTCAAGTGATTTTCAGTTTGTTCAATGGAATTGAAATGGCGGATTTTATGCTTTACTGTTGCCGTTACTAGAATCCACCATCATTCTTGGTGTTGGTGCTTGTCCCCAGTGTATAATTTTACTTGGGAGCCTCGGATTTCGGACACCTGAGAAAATTGGGAGGAACAAGGGAAGGGGGAGGAAAATGCTGATTTCATGTAGTTTTGAGAATTTTCCTTCACTCCCCAGATCCAAATTGAGCTCAAGTCTCTCTAGATTTTTCTTTTCCTTTTCGGAGTTCTCTCTTTTACATATAAATCATGCCTAATTGTTTGTTTCTTTGTTTTCAAACTGGATCTAGTTTGAAATTTTCATTTTTATATTTTATTTTTGGCGTGTTTGGTATATATCCAATTGGTCATTCCACGCGCTAGCTTTACTCACTCAAATCGTCTTAAGTGACAACAACCCCTGACAGATCTTACGCATGCACTGTTAGTATTAGATTGCTTGATGCCGAAGCTTGTTATCATCTAGGTACAACAACCCTCCAGCTTCACGCAAGTATATTCGCTCACTTAAATCAGAAAATATTTTCTCCCTCCTCAATAAGTGTCTACTTGATTCGTTCAAAAATTATAAAGCCTCTGTACTGGTCTGTAATAACCTTTAAGAATATTGGAGAGTCAGGAATCTTAAGATGCTATACCAAAATACTCCTTTTCAACACGGTTTTCATGTGTTAAAAAAGCATCAACAACAGTTCACAACAGCTTTAACCCATGTTGGTTGTATAACTAAATCTCTGTGGTTACCTCTTTATTCGTTTTTACTTTTGGGAATATGGAGCTTTTGGTAATTGCCACACCGCAATGAGATTCTTCCTGAACAATGTTTTCATGACTTGACAAACTATCTCAATCTAAAGCATCTGTATGATGCTTTATTGTGTAGCAACAGATGGACTATTTGAATTTTATATCATCTGATTTGTTTATGTTTAGTGTTTCGTGTACCTACAACAATATTCAAAGGTAATTTTGTGTTTTGCAGCTTTGGAAAATGGATACTTTCCTATTCACCTCCGAGTCTGTGAACGAAGGCCACCCAGACAAGCTCTGTGATCAGATATCTGATGCAGTGCTTGATGCTTGCCTTGAACAAGATCCTGACAGCAAAGTTGCCTGTGAAACTTGCACCAAGACCAACTTGGTCATGATCTTTGGAGAAATCACCACCAAAGCCATTCTAGACTATGAGAAGATTGTGCGTGACACATGTCGTGCAGTTGGCTTTGTTTCTGAAGATGTGGGCCTTGATGCCGACAACTGCAAAGTTCTGGTCAACATAGAACAGCAGAGCCCTGACATTGCCCAAGGTGTTCATGGCCACCTCACCAAGCGCCCTGAAGAGATTGGTGCTGGTGACCAGGGTCATATGTTTGGCTATGCTACTGATGAAACCCCTGAGCTAATGCCCCTTAGCCATGTTCTTGCAACCAAGCTTGGTGCCCGCTTGACTGAAGTTCGCAAGAATGGTACCTGCCCCTGGTTGAGACCCGATGGCAAGACCCAAGTGACTGTAGAATATTTCAACGACCATGGTGCAATGGTTCCAATCCGTGTCCACACTGTTCTCATTTCCACCCAGCATGATGAAACTGTTACTAATGATGAGATTGCTGCTGATCTCAAGGAGCATGTCATCAAACCCATCATCCCTGAGAAGTTCCTGGATGAGAAAACCATCTTCCACCTCAACCCATCTGGCCGTTTTGTTATTGGTGGACCTCATGGTGATGCAGGCCTTACCGGTCGCAAAATCATCATTGATACTTATGGAGGTTGGGGAGCCCATGGTGGTGGTGCCTTCTCTGGGAAGGACCCCACCAAGGTGGACAGGAGTGGAGCATACATTGTTAGGCAGGCTGCCAAGAGTATTGTCGCCAGTGGGCTTGCCCGCAGGTGCATTGTGCAGGTCTCATATGCCATTGGTGTGCCTGAACCATTATCCGTATTTGTTGACACGTATGCCACTGGAAAGATTCCAGACAAGGAGATTCTCAAGATTGTGAAAGAGAGCTTTGACTTCAGACCTGGAATGATTGCCATTAACCTGGATCTCAAGAGGGGTGGCCATGGCAGGTTCTTGAAGACAGCTGCATACGGACACTTTGGAAGAGATGACCCCGACTTCACATGGGAAGTTGTGAAGCCTCTCAAGGCAGAGAAGGCCCAAGAGTAAAAAGTTTGCAATCGCAGGTGGATTAATAATTAATTCGCACAGTCTTTGCCTCTGCATCTGCTTGTTAACAGAAGAACCTGCCCATTTGTTTTGCCTGGTATTGTGTTATCTTTATTTTTCTTTTGTTTGTCTTGGCCATATAAGAAGATATATGGGAGTGTTGTCTTAGCAGATGACAACGCATACAAAGTGGCTGCCTCGATATATATATATATATATATATTACACACACAGATTGCTGGAGTGAGAGAGAGGAGAACCATGCAATAGAGGAGCCAGCTGCAGAGCAGCAGTATTGTACCAATGCAGTTGTTTGATTTCTATGAAACTATACGATTATTTCAATTTCTTTATTCTTCTTCATCCTACCTTTCTTTTGGCATGCCTTGGTAATTGATGATGGGAAAAATATGCTATTCAGTCCACAAAAAGTGAGGATGATGATGCCAAGCATTTCAACAACTTCCAAGTGACATGTGAAGGAGCGATTTTATAGTGGTTTGTTTTAAAGCATTTGCTAAAAGATACCATCAAGTATCGTGGCTGAGCCACAGGGGAGCTCTGAAAACCCCCTTCTTAGGAATAGTAGACACAACCACAAGTCTTCTGGATTTATGACCTATGCCAATTTCACTATGCCATGACCCATTTATTACATGATCAATTAACACAAAAACTAACATGATTTATATTCTTTGAATGTGACTATGATTTCCTTAATATCACGTTCACTTATTTAATTCATTCAAGACTTCAAATTTGTATAAATTATAAATTAGTTTATTTTATTTTATTTTAAAAGTTAAATCAGCTATTAAATCGTTTTTAATTGCATCGATTTGCACTAGGAATGCCAACCTTTGAGCGCTTATTCATTGTTAACACGTAAATACGTTGCATCCCCTCCAGTGAACCAGCCTTCATAGGTAGATGCAGCTGCCAGTGGCTGCCACAAGAATGGTCCCTTAACCCAATCAACATAAGTCAGAGAGAAAAGGGGAAGATGAATGAAAGAGTAGTAATGAAAGCTTACAGGGATCAATGACTCTGAGCGCCCCAATATTGGAAGGGCGCCATGGCCTGGTGGCTCCATGTGCCTTGTAGCAAGGATAGATGGCTACAGATGCATGATCGTCCAATGTGTTTGGATCAAAACATCAAGGTAAGCTTGTGAAATATCAAGAGCATAGAATTAGAAAGGCTGATATCATCAATGTTGTGCCATTAGACTTGATTTGGTTATCTTGTACAATGATTTACATTCAATAATATATCGTCGCCTATATGAATCCATTAATACAATCATTGTTGTTTTTCAAATACCCGCATTGGCTTTCCAGCATTGCCAATGATTACCTCCTCTGGAAGTTCAGTCTTTGTATACAGTATGTAAAAAGAAAAGCAAAAGCGAGGGGAAAGGCGATAAGAATAACAGCCACAACAGCCAAGCGATCATGGTGAAATCCGTAGTAGTCTTCCAAGAAGGTAGCCACTGTTTTAGTCTCTCCAAATACCAGAATGTCCTTGTGGATGTCTCCATACTGTGAAGTAAGCATACCGGTTATTGACCAAGATGTAGGAGTCAGATAAAACAACCAAAGCCACCATTTAGGAACTTGCTGCAAGAAGGAAAGAACAGCATGG
Organism: Vitis riparia; assembly: GCF_004353265.1. NCBI lineage: Eukaryota > Viridiplantae > Streptophyta > Magnoliopsida > Vitales > Vitaceae > Vitis > Vitis riparia. The sequence continues at coordinate 29,392,342 of NC_048444.1, forward strand.
CCAGGTCAGTTGCAGATTCACATTACTAAATGAAATTAGAAAGAACAGACTTAAAGGGTTTTTCATTTTTGCAGGCTTTCCAAGTGGAGATTAGTAGCTTACCGGTTGAGGAATCAGAAACCCCGCAAACAGATTGAAAATTGTGTAGAAGGCAGAGGATAGGATTGAAGCTACAGGAAAGCTTGGTGTCATTGCCACAAGCAGCATTCCCAGATAATTGAAGTACAGCAATGTGCAGAACATGGCATAGAAGTACCAGAAAATCTTATAAACCGACGAGTAGTATCCTATCATTGGATATGTGATGATCACATATATAAGTGTCTGGATAAATAGGTAGGGAATTTCAATTGTCACCTGCAAATCAAATCAGTACACATACTTGAATAATTGGTGGGACAGCTACTAAACTAAATGCCCCTAGAAGATCTTTTCTGGATAAGTTCTCTACAAAGGACTATTTTAATTTTTAGCATTCACCTGAGCAAGTGAGTAAGCCCATGAAGAGTACATCCCTGCAAATTTTTCACGGTAAAGAACAGTTCGCTCGTTTGTGACATGTGGTAATACCGTCGAACAGTTATTTATGCCCAAGAAGATCACAGCAACGTACATTGAACCAAGTACATTGAACACACCCTGCTGGTTATTCCTGCCAAATTAAGAGAAAAAAATATATAGACTTACATTAAATATCTGCAAAAGTAATTTACAGCTTTTTGGTCAGATTCATCCTAATATTTCAAGGAAAGTGATGATGCTATGGTATCTGAATTGTGTGCTTGAGGGGTCGTGTGAAGGAGATGGGAAGAGGCAGGCTACTTGAAAGTAGTTTTAGAATGCTCTGTCTTTGTTGGAGCAACATCAATTGTAGCAGATTCATTCAGCCAAATGGGATTGCTGTTATAATATCTGACACATGTATACTTAAACTATACTCTGTTTGGGCTTATCATGCAGTCTGGTTTTGTTTCAAGTCAATTGACTTACAGTTCTTTTCCTTGCTTCCAAAACAGTATCCCAAAGAGCAAAGATGCGACAAGCATATGCATGGTACGTGTTATATTGTATGAGGGACTTCTCCAATAAGACAAGTGCTGCTTCCATAAGCAAGATTTGAATTGACTCCAACCATTTCGTGCAAAGCGGGTTGGGAAATGCAGGTCTTCTGAACCATGAGGTGGAATGCTCAATTGCTTTACAAGCTCTTTGTTGTTCCTGAAAAACCAGCAACAGAAAAGGAGTCATCAGCGAAGTCGCCTCGAAAGATGCCCAATCATTGGCATATGCAGTTAGCCAAATAATAAACTCTTGAATTTTTTTCTACACCTTCCACAAAAATTTCAGCTAGATTTGGTTCATTTTCACTTACAATCTAAGCTTTGCTTAACTACTAATGAACAAAAGAAAAAAAAAAAAAAAATTTCTTGTACAGGGTACTGCTGATTAAGACATCATTGTGCTTCTTAGACCCTGCAAGTCCCTTAATTCAAAAGTTTTCTGCTTATCAAAAGGGAGCAATATTTAGATCAATGGGCTATTGGTACTATGATTAATTTGGTATGGTTCTCTTGCAGATATGCAGACCCTTTAGCACCAAAGGATGATCCGAAAATTTGGAAGGCATATTATGGGTGGATGGGACAAAGAGGATGGTTCACGCCTTCCACTGATGCTGATTCAAAGTAAGCATGAGTAAGTTCTGTGATGCAGTTAGATTTAGAATGGTAATAGACAACAGCATCATAGTGTAACTCACTCATATAGAGCAGAATCCTTGTAAATTTGAGCAAAATCTACGCCAAGTTCAGCTTCTGCAGATGTAGAGGTCACCTCTAGCATCCATGTTGCTGGATTGTAGTTATTTCTGATCTTTGGAACCCCAGGAATACCCTGTTAACAAACAGTGAATGAAGATTATCAAACATTGGTTTGCTAGATGCAATCATTCTAGTACTTTAAAAAAAAGGAATAAAGGGGAGGAAAAACATCTGACATCTGCAAGAATAGTTATAGCATTCTAACCTCAAAATACTCGATAACCCTACTTGAATGCTGACCCAGTGGTCCACAGTAGATCAGATGTCCACCAGTTTTCAATAGAATCAACTGCAGTGATAGTGAAAGGTACATTAGCAGAAGATCTTCATGTCACAGTTTCTGAATTGGACAAAAGAAATTTTCTTAGAATCCACGTTCTCTAGAAGCTAAATTCTTATCTAAAATTCAGAATATCTTGCTGTTATTTGCCCAAGATGGGGATTGATCAGAAAAATCTTGATGGTAAGTCAGCTCCAAAATTGAAACAAGAGGAGACCCCCATCTTTGGAGCATCATATATGGAGCCTTTTTGAACTTTTCTGTTAAAACGCATGAATAAATTGTCTTTCTACCTCATCAAATGCTTCAAATATATCGATACTCGGTTGGTGGATAGTGCAAACAATTGTTCTGCCAGTATCAACCACATTCTTCACCGCTCGCATGACTACTGCAGCTGCTCTTGCATCCAAACCTGATGTAGGTTCATCCATGAAGATAATGGAGGGGTTGGACACAAGCTCCACTGCTATTGTCAGACGCTTTCGTTGCTCAGTTGATAAACCACCAACACCAGGCAGACCTACTAAAGCATCTTTGATTCCATCAAGCTCAATGGTCTCAAGCACTTCATTCACAAATTCCTGTGAAGACATCCACAGCAGCTTTAATTCAAAATCATCTCAAGAATAAATGCAAAACAAATAGTAAATTCAGAATGCGGTAGATATCAGGCATACAGCTTTAGTTTTTGAATCAATCTGAGGAGACAGACGAAGCCAAGCAGAAAAAATCACTGATTCTTCTATAGTAATTTGTGGAGAATGTATGTCAGTTTGCTCACAGTAGCCTGAAATCCTAGCAAATGTTTCTTGAACCTTAGGATACCCTCCAATTCTAATCTCTCCTTCAATGGTGCCACTAGTTTTTCTTCCAGCAAGAACATCCATAAGAGTTGTTTTTCCAGCTCCACTAACTCCCATCAATGCTGTGAGGACACCAGGCCTCAATGACCCAGTAACATCATGAAGAAGATGGAGTTTTTTCTGAGCGAAACCCTTTTGTCTCATTTCCTGAGGCACAACAACAAAGAGACATCTAAGCATCTAATCTAAACTAAAAATCCTGGTGGCTATGGATATACAAGACAACGATATATATATGATTACCACAGGTGTGTCTACATAGTATTGCACATCCTGGAATGATACTGTCAGGGGTTGAAAAGGCAAAACCATCCTTCCTGTAAGATAAGGCAAAAGGGCAATGATATAAAGAGAGAATTTGAGGTCTAAGCAATGACAAAAAAAGCAAGAAAGTTAATCCAACCTATATCAGCCTCCTTGGTAGTTTTAGGAGGAGGATTTTTTGACTCTTCTTCCTCATATGCACCATTGGTGGATTGATCCCTTCCTTGAAGTTGGGATAGCTTTTCATGTGATATAATAGCACGAGACTTTCCAGGAGCTGGATGCATGACAAAAGGTAGGAAATTAAGCATACATCATTCTTCTTTCTCATAAGATGACATATGCTATAGGAAGAAGATATACCTACCCTGTAAAAAACTCAAGGCCAAGGTGAATCCGATGTTGAAAATTATTGTAACTCCAAATAATGCAGCAAGTGATATCCAGAAAAGGTATCCATCAAAGTTCAGCCCCCGATTTTCAAGTGTCTCACGCCCTAGTGTTGTGTTTGTGGACAGTGTCTACAAGTAAGATTAAAAGCCAGAGAATGACTGAGCAGCGTATTATATCTATCTTATTTTGGGTGTTTAAGCAAAGCTTGTGTAAATGAATGGAAAAATAACAACTCAAGCTGGTTAGGTACTCTTACCTTTTGCCATCGCGGAGCTAGAAATTCGTTTACTGCAAGGCCTATCTCTCCATATGTCATTGGGGATATCCAAAATGCCCACTTCAACCAATCTGGCATAGAGGCTGCAACCAAAAAAATGGCAAAGTTCATACTTCAGATGATAATCCTAAATTTATATAGGAGAAGAGCTATGGAGTAGCCTTACGCTGTGGGATAATGAAGCCACCAAATAATAGGACTAATAATATTGCAAAACTACCAGCTGTTGCAGAAGCAACCATAGTCCTGGAGACTGAAGCGAAGAAACGGAACATGGATACTGATGACAAGTGCACAGCAAAAAATAGAATAAACTGACGGAGGAACCTGTGAAAGACGGCAAATGTAAGAGTTAAAGAACACATATCCTATGTGCCTCTCACAGGAATGAATGAATGCATGAAGAAAAGTAAGCCATTTTATGTGGAACTCACCGCCCGAACTCAGGACTGTACCCAATGACATAGTAAGTAAGAGATGTCCAAACCAGAGATTCCACAAAGGAAAGAGGAATTTTTAGAATAGTAGCTGGGATTGTGTAAGCCCAAGCTGGATAAAAGCACAAGTCCCTCTGTTTGTAGAAGACTGGAAGTCTTGAAACAGTCATGGACAACTCAGGGAACCCATCAACTAGAAGTATAACAAGCGCATAGAACAAGGAGCCAAGATAGTAGTTTGCATGAATGATATCAACATCCATCCGAGTACGCAAGAAAACTGTCATGGTGATGGCAGCGATGATGACAAGCTGCCAAGAAAAAGGATACAATAATAGGTTGAATTCCTTAGTGGCTTTAAGCATAGTGGATTAATCAGCTAAAATTGACAGAGCATTACCTGAGTTGATTTGAATACATATATAAAAGAATTTCTCTTCATAAGAAGAAATTCCCTTGACATGCAGGCTCTGAAGAGTTCCCATTTGGAAAGAGAATACTTGCTAAAAGATAGAGCATTCTTATGGCTGTGGGACTTGTCAAATGGCTTAGAGAGCTTCTCTTCTAGCTTCTTCCCAAAAGGAGACTCCTTGAATTTCCTTGAGAATGTATGCACAGAGACATAACCGTGAGCTTGTTCAGTGTGGTACCAGTACTGTGCTTGATCTCTTCTAGAGATGACCTGCATTGGCAAAAAAAAATTTAATTTATTAAATTTCTATCTCCTTGAAGAAATAAGAGTAGACAATGATGCACTCACCTCCTGGAGGAAGTCAGCCACCCCTTTCCTCTCAGGACACCTGAACCCACAGTCCTCGAAAAATTCTAGAATATGACTACAGGGTCCATGATACACAATTATCCCTTCTGCCATCAATATTATGTCATCAAAGAGATCAAAGGTTTCGGGAGCTGGCTGAAGAAGTGAAACCAGTATGGTAGCATCTATGATATGCACCAGCTGCCGAAGATAAGCAACTATCTGAAATGTTGTGGAACTGTCCAGACCATTTGATATTTCATCCATAAAGAGAGCTCTTGTAGGCCCTACAATCATCTCCCCTGTAGTCACTCTTTTCTTTTGACCACCAGAGATGCCTCTTCTCATGGCATCTCCAACCATTGTGTCAGCACAGATATCCAGTCCAAGAATCTGAGAAGCCATAAGAATGAGGAAGGAAAGAATTAGTATGTATTTTGTATGCATACAAATTAAACAAAGCAAGATTCATCTCTGTTAAAGGGAATTACCTTTAGAATGTAGTCTGTCTGAAGGGTTCTCTTTAGTCCTTCAACAGAAATTGCCTGTTCAAACAAACCATGGTTACCAACTCTGTGAGCACAAGCTCATGTGGTTCTTCTCATTGAATATTTAACAAAAACCATTACGTTATCAACAGCATTAGCAATTTAAAGTTTTTGTCTATGGCTCCATTGGTACCAAGGTATTGTTTCTTAGCAGAGAATCACCCTTGGGCTATACTGTCCAAGATATAAAGTAATTATGTGAGCCATCTTTACTATAAAACCAGTGGATTTTATGCAAAAGTAGTCATGATTTCTCAATATTTTGGACTCATCATAATCCCTCACGTCTGAAAAAATATAGAGAACTCCAATAAACAAGGAAAGCAGATAGGAGATGCTAAAGTTACCTTCATATAAGTATCTATATCTGGATCTGGAACTATTCCTGCTTGCTTCTCCCTTCTGCTTACCTCCAACATAGTCTCTTGACAAGCAGAAAACAAACAACTTTAATCATTTCTACACATTGGTGGGTTGTCCAGAACTAAATCTTTGTTCACATGCACAGTGTGTTAAAAAAAAAAAAAAAAAAAGCTACCTGCTCTGCTTCCAACACCTTGACAACGGGCCGAAAAATCAATTGTTTCTCTCACAGTCATCTCAGGAATGTGCAGATCATATTGGCTAATATAGGCAGAAGTTTTTTGGGGCACAAACTCTTCCATTTTGTACCCATTGTAAGAGACTTCCCCTGTAACCTATTGGAGAAAAGAAAAGCACAGATGAAAACTACAGCTAGTAGGAATGCAGGTGTACATGACAAAGCAGTTTCAAGCCAAGGATGAACTCAAAAGTTCATTGAGTTTTCTTCTCTTGTAAATTTGAAATTCTTTTTGTAAAGAATGTAGAGAACCTTGAGAGACTTGTCTAGATTCCCTGAGAGTGCTAATAACAAGGAAGTCTTCCCACATCCTGGGGGCCCAAGCAGCAGAGTCATCCTGCAGCATGGATAAACCAACTGGGGTGAAGCAAACTTGAACTATGTTTACATCTATCAAGCTTTTATCGATATTACCTTCCAGGCTTTATAACACCACTGACACCATTAATGATGCTTATATGGGCTTCATGGGACCCCAAACCTAGCAACTTAGTAAAATCCTACAAGCAGAAATTTCCAATCAGCCAAATTTAGAAAACTTCTGAGTCTTCCAATCAAATACTTCCTAGTTATTAGAACATAGTTTTATATCACAACATGATATTCAGAACAAGTTGAATGAACTTAAAAGGAAATTTTTGTAAGAAGAAAAGTCTTGGAAGCCTCAAAAGTTCAATACATTGTCAATGGCTAAGCTCTGAATCCACTTTGGGATAATGCAGATACTTACAGAAGGGATGCTTTTAAGAGAATTCCATAGAGTTGGAAGGGGCTTTCCATGAACTACCTCGCACTCTGCTTCCACACGCAGATTCTTATATCTCACCTCCACAGTGGGCAGTTTTACTCCAACTCTGCAAACACCAGTTCAGGTTTAGCCTACTACCAATTTTCAGAGACATGCATGAATATACAAAGTGATTCAAGTATGCATACAGTGTACCTTCGATTGTGTATGAAAACTCAAAAGAACATCAGCAGAGCTGAAGATTGCAACATTAAGTGGTACTAGTAGCAATTAACAGCAAAATGATATCATAAAGATTTAAAACTCAGTACAGGGAAATTGATGTTTTGGCTTTGGATAGACCCTTGAAGCACAATACCAATTAAAATGATATATAAGTATGATATGTATATCATTCTAAAGTGTCTCAAATTTTAAATTGGTTCATGAAACAGAGATGGAGAGGTGAATTCTATATTGAGTAGATAGAGATCTAAAGTCTATACCAGGTAGGTAGCATCGTGAGGAAGAGTATGAGACATCCGGTGGAGCGAGGACTTGTGATTCATGGTGTAGATATAAGGAGTAGAGAAACATGGAAAGTTTTAGGGTTGATTAGTAGAATGATTTTCTCCCATCCATGGATATAGGCATGGTGAGTCCAACTGCATTAAAACCTTATGCATCTTCGTGTATAGATTGTTTTATCTTTGTGTTTTTGTACTAATATGTTAGAATCAAAGCTTCCACTTGTATAACAAGTGGGATCAAAGCTCTGCAAGCACGACTAGTATTAGAGACCAAGTTGAGATTTCTGAAAAAATCAAAGAGAACAAAACACACAAGAGGATTACAAAAGGAATTCCAATTGAAGGTGAAGTCAATTGTTCTCTCGTCAAAATGAGATGCAAAAAGTGTGTATCATAGAGAGAGATGATTGACTTGATGGAATTTGATTTAAGGTAAAATTGTTGGAAAGTGTCTAAAATTCAAAAAGTTGAAGATAGAGATGTTTACTTAGTAGGTATAAATGTGAAGAAGAATAGGAGATACTTGGCGGAGCGAGGGCCTATGGTTCAAGGTATAGATGCAAAATTGGGGAAACATGGGAAGTTTTATGACTCAACCGTGAAATGATTTTCCTTCATTCGCAGATATAGGCAATAATTAGTTGAACCACGTCAAAATCCCGTACACCTTTTGTGTTCTTATACATATTAAAACTTCCGCCTACACAAGAAGTGGTATCAGAGGTTTCATAAGTAGGATGTGTCTTTGTGGGGCAGGGGTGTGTATAGGTGTTGGTGTTCTATGCATGCATATAATGGACAAAGCCTTACTTGTCTGTTCTCTTTCTGATTTTCTGCAACAACCGAAGGTTATCATTCTCTATATGTTTGATGAGCTTCTCTATGAACATCCGCCTTTCTGGAGCTCCAATCTTGGTAACATCAACCACCCGTTTTCCTTCACCATCAACTCTACTTCCATCATCGTACTCATCAAACAAAGATGACCGCAACCGTTCAAATGTTGGTAGCCTCTCAATTTCAGTCCACTGTAAATCATCCTCTTCAACTGCATCATCCTTTAAAGATGCTGAACTGCTTCTGAAACTAGAGGTGTGACGCCTAAATGATGATCTTAGGCTTCTTCCTATCTCTGTTAACTCAATCCTAAATGACTCTATTTCATCTGTTCCAACCAACTGAGCCATGGTTGATAACCAGGATAGGTTCAAGGTCCAAATTTGTAAGGAGAAGAAAGACTTGGGAGACTGGTCTATATATAGGCACACAATTTTCTCCATAAAAATTGATGTAGTAAGGCAATGCATCATCTTGTTCTTATTGTCAGATTTGAGATGACTATGACTTTGGCAACACAAAAATAACCAGAGAGAACGGAAAGATCCCATTCAGATTGTTATTAACTTAGTCTTATTATCATATTATGTGAAAGATCCCATTCAGATTGTTATTAACTTAGTCTTATTATCATATTATGTTGTTAATTCAAGCTTCTTTCATTGCACGAAAGATGCTTTTGACTTTTCTACGAAGGCTCTATCCTCCCATCAGAAGAAACAGCTGATTGTAGTCACTCAAACTTTTGAGGCATGGATCATGGTTCAAGGCCTTTCTTCAATATCCAGTTATCCTTATAATATATCATTGATGAAGGCTTGTAGCATGACCCAAGTTTTCTTTTTATACTTTTCCTTAACCTAAATTTTCTAATTGCTGACATCATCTCCCTGTACAACATGTTAACAAGCATGTTTTCTGCTATCATGCAGCACCACAAAAGAAGACTCAACATATCTGCAAATAGAACAAAGAATCAAACAATTCAATATTTGGGCATGCTTCAGATCATCAGAGCAGAAAGAATGTGAGTTCCACCATGTATAAATGACAGAAAATAAGGCATGGAAGGAAAACATGTGAGGCAGTATAGCAGCCATAGAGCATGTGGGGTGGCTATTCATCATTGTGGTTATAGAAATCATCAAATTCATTCTAATTAGGGAAGTATCTCAAGGCATATAGTATTAGAATATTGATCAGCAGGCAGACTCTATAATACAAAAACTTCAGCAGATTTGGACCCACCATCAACATAATCAGCTTAATCAATCTCTAAGATATGGGACCCATTCTGATAACTTAGCTTGTTCTTGGTTGGCAGGGTAATTATAAATTTATAATAATCATAGTTCTCATTTAGCTAGCAGTGTTCTAGGGGCTGAAAGTGACTCCAGCAGGTGAACAGGCACCTGATCCAGGAGGGATCAACTCCTCTACAGTTGGCATCTATCAGTCAAGTGAATGTCACATCTTATGTAACAATTTTTCTTTTCCCTTTTTTTTAGATTGGATATCTTGAGAAAAATCATTTTGTATTTGGAAATGGAAAAATAACAATTAGAAATACAATCATAGAGCAAACCACCCGAGTTTAACTCAGTATCTCATTATTGATTTTTATATGTTGTCCATTGAACTGTCTCTCTCAGGCTTTAAAATTCATCAACAATGACTAATGAAATTCGTTGGGTCATACAATGTCGCTCTACCTAAACAATGACTCCGGAAATAATCTGGAATGGGTGTGATGTCAAATGTCATTTAAAAAAAAAAAAATCAAACCCCAAGTGGGTGTTGCACTACTATTGATTTGATGCCTGTATCAACTGTTTATGAACCTAATAGCACTAAACCAGCCATAACGGGAGACCCCTTTTTGCAGTTTAATTTTTAAGAGAAGAAAAGAGAAGGAAAGGTCAAATTCATTATCCAAAGGCAGAAGCAGAGCCCAGATGAAATGAAAGTAGTCTTCTTGATGCAATCATAAGAACAGTGGTTTTTTCTTTAACAGAAAGACGAGCAATTAATCAAACAATTCCAAAGAGCTACCAGAGCTGTACACACCCCCAATATCTTGGGTTCTTCACAATACCCACCACTTTCTTACACAAACAATCATCTCTCCATCTACAAATAAAAACAAGAAGGAAAAGGAAAAAGGAAAAAGATACTCTCCCTCCTGAATTAACCCATCCTTCATGACCTAGATATCAGCTTAGATAGGCAAACCCAAGAATTTGAAAGGCTGAAAAAATTGTAAGAAATTCCCCAGTTTGTATACCCCTCAGATCCTCTAAATGAATCTCTTGTTTGGTTATGTCCTGTGGTAGCCTCTACTCTCTGACCTTGAACCCATATTTTCACTCTGATCAGTGTCAGAATTCTCCTTCTGAGACTCAATCTCCATGCTACCTGCTTGAGTTCTTCGGTGCCTTCGATCCTGAAAATTTCAAAGAAGTTTTAGTTGACACTCAGAACTTAAAAGCTACATTAATTCTTATACTTCACAAGGATTCAAAACTAGGAATTCACCCTTTTTCGAATCCCTTTCAATTGAAAGGGCTGACTGCTGGCCAGTCAAGCAAAACCTTCCTAGTTCATAAGTTTCAGTCTTTTTTTTCCTGACAAACAAAATTAAGAACCTCCATAGGGTGCATAACCCATGTAAACAAGGAGAATCTTGGACTGTCCCAATGAGACCTGAATAGCTAAAAGACAAAAAGGCTGCAGTCTTTATTCAATGACACAATCCAAATACAAAATTCATAAGGGAGCTCGTCCTGTGGCCTACCCTCAAACCAATATTGCAGTCAGTGCAACAAATGTGAGCTATGGAATATTAAATGTGTGATGAGTGAAAAGAATTTAGGGAAGGGAGCTGGGAAACTAAAATACATGACAAGAAGGAACACTATTGGAAAAAACAACCATAATTGTGCTTCTATGCCAATCTGCATCTCCAAGAAGAAAAACTACATTAGAGAACAGTCAACGGAAGCTTCTTCACCCACTTTTGTGTTTCATAATGTATTGTCTGGACAATGGCACTCCCTACCCCTGGTGAAAGGCCAAAAGCAAAAGGAGAACGAAAATAAACAGATACCTAATAGCAACCATTTCTATTATTGGCTTTGATATGGGGGAGGAGGGCAGGAAGAGAGATGGAAAAGGCAGCCACCGGTATAATTCAAGTGAGATGGATATAATGGAAAAGGCTACTAGAGAGTTTGATTGGCATATACCTAGTAAATTTTGAAGTAACACTTTATAAGACAAGTATAAGAGCAACCATGCTCTAGATGGTAGACATGCAATTGACACCATTTGCATAAAATACCTAAAAATATGGATGATATATGGATAAATGGCAATATCAAAAAAATAAAATAATACACAAGTAGAGAAAAAAATCTTGAGAATGAGATCTTGGTAATGTGCAACTACGACAAAAAGGAAAAAGTTGCACCATTGAGGAGTGGTGGGATTGGGGATGATTTCAATAGTGTAATTCAGGAAGCAGTTAAATCGGATATTTCTAAAATTGCAAAAGTTTGTGTTGCAGATATAAAATCAGAAACTAACCTCTCTTGGTATGGGATATTCCTCAGACTCGAGCATACGTACAACTTGGCCCATTTTGGGTCTCTTCTCAGAATCTGGATCAACACATCTCAGAGCAGTCAAAAGAGCTCGTTTTAAGGCTCTTGTAGATGGTCTGACCTCAATGTTTGGGTCTACAACTTCTTCTGACCTCCTGCTTCCAACCATCATTTTAAGCCAATCAACCAGATTAACCTGCAAAACATTACAAATTCATGTCCAATTATAACTCCAACATTGTGACTGAGAAAGATCCAGATCATGTGGTGATGAAGAAACATCTTTTTTCTTCTTAATTTGTTAGGAGGCATAGTAAATGCAAAACTGCATTTTCCTACATGATTCCATGAAATAGTAAATGTACATTTCACTAGACCTCAAAAAGCTTCAGAACAAAACTTTGACTAAGCTGAAAAAGAGGGTTTGCAAGGATACTGTATAATGAAAGAAATGAAGCTGCTGAGTGTCAAGCATTTTTTTTCTTTTCTCTTCTTTTTTTTTTTTTTTTTAATTTCTGTTCGGGAAAAATAATAATGCAAAACTGCATTTCCTACATGATTCCATTAAATCATGATGGTACCTTTTGCTAAGCACAAAAAGTTTCAAAATTAAACTTTGATAAGTGGGGATATTGATTGAATCAGTGAATAGATCTTACCCAACCTATCAACTGACAAACCAAACTGATCTTTGTCATTTCTCATATTACTCAGAACAATAAAAGCAGCCTAGGGGATCAGATTAATTCCACTCTAAGCCAACCCAGAACAAATTGCATCACTAGTGGATACTAATGAGAGAATTCAAATCACAAATGGCCAACTGATAATTACTTAGTATTCAGTAACTACAACAGTGAAGCAAAATTGCATTGCCTAGATAATTATTCAGCACGGTCTTTTGGCAGTTTGATAAACTTTTACTAGAGTATAACTATTGCATACCTCTTGGGCAGGGCGACCATAGTCCACAGGATCTCTTCCAGTAATTGCTTCCAAAAGCACAACCCCAAAGCTATAAACATCACTTTTTTCATTCAAAAGGCCAGTATTTGCATATTCAGGAGCCACATATCTGTAACATTTAGAAGAGATAGGGAGGAGGTTGAGGAGCTTAAGAGAAGTGAATATGAGAAATCAGATATGATTACGTAACCCTCCACAATCAGTGTAAAAAATAATAACTTAATAAACTAATATCTAGAATAAGAAAACAAAACATTGAGACATCTAGGTAATATCATGCACTAGAAATAATACTTACCCAAAGGTTCCCATAACTCGAGTTGTGATATGACTTTTCCCAGCACCCAACAACTTGGCCAGACCGAAATCAGAAACCTTGGCATTGAAATCATCATCAATCAAAATGTTACTTGATTTAATGTCCCGGTGCACCACTTTTGGTTCAATGGCCTCATGCAAGTAGGCAAGACTGCAACCAGTATATCACATTAAATGAGGAAAGAAATGCTGGCAAGGACATAAAGTAATTGACTTACGCCTTAGCTGTCCCGAGAAGAATCTTCATGCGGGCATCCCAAGTAAGAAATCCATGCTGGCGCATAGCTCCATGAAGCCATTGCTCCAAATTCCCATTGCTGACATATTCATAGACCAACATCCTGAAATTTTAATAAAAATCAGACCAGGGCTTTTTTTCTCATATCAGTAAACTAGATCCTAGAATTTGGGTGCTGATGCTACCTGTACAATATTTAAGGTAAACAAGGGAGAAAAAAAGAAAAACTATTTAACTGGATTACTGTAAAACAAAAAGAGTACCTATGGGTCCCTTCAATGCAATATCCAAGAAGCCGAACCAAATTCTTGTGGCGCACATGCCCAATAGCTTCAACTTCAACTCTAAATTCTTTCTCTGCTTGACCCCTAAAGAAAATAAGTTTAGAAGTTAAACTCTAGAAGAACTCACCAGAGGAATAAATAAGAAATCATAACAAAGTCGGAAACACAACGGAGCGATGTTTAAACTCACAGGTTGTTGAGGATCTTTTTAACTGCCACTGGCGTCCCATTGATCAACTGTCCTCTGTAAACCACTCCATATCCACCTTCACCAAGCACATTTTCCTTTGAAAACCGATTTGTCGCAAGTTCAAGATCCCTTAATGTGAACCAGTGACCCCAACCCAAATGAGAGAATTCAGGCAAACCAACAAGAGGAGAAGGAGCAGTTATTGGATATGATGAAGAAGGCTTGTACATGGTAACTGTGCCAGAGCTCCCTTCTTCCCCTGATTGAGACCCACATCCATCTTTCTCTAAATGATGAAATGAACCAGATTGACTGCTATTATCTCCATTCTTTGTCTTCCCCATACCCAAATGGACCAGAACCTTATCTGATTCTTTGTCACTGGATTTGTCATGAATGGTAAGAAGAATCCCATCACGTGGAACAAATTCATTTGTCGATACTTGCTCCACCCTTACTTCCTTGATTTCCTTTGAAACAGTTGGGATTTGATTAACAGGAAGCCTATCTCTAGAACTTCTTGATTTCTTCCTTGAAGTGAGACACAATGATAACACACACAGGATAATTACGATGAATAATGCGACAACAATCCCAATCAATTCCCAAACCTTGAGACCCAAGACATCAGTTTTCTTGGATAGTTCAGCATTAAGATCAGTTGTCATGCTTTCTAGTGTTGATATACCTACAAAGTTGGTACAAGAAACATCAAAATCACAAATTTGCTTATGCAAAATCAAGTATATACAATTAATGTTAATATTGTTCCATGCAACAAACTTCTCATCCTTAACTCCTCCTAAGGTCCCAAATACAAAAGACACAAGCCCGGAATTTCAATTGTCCCAAATACAAATGACACAAGCCCGGAATTTCAATTATGTCATTGATAAGTGAATAAAAGAACTCCCCACTTCTACACAAAGCTAACAAGATCCAAGAGAATGAGCATAAACACACATGTAAAATCTACACACACCAAAGGTTGCAAGAAGCATAAATATCAAAATAAGAACCCCAGAATACTGCATGCCAATCATCCAATGCACAGATCAGAAACAGGATGGAAACAGAAGATCCCAGAAACAAAAAGTACCAATTTTCTATTTTATTATGGCCATTACATCATCATCAACATAAAGTTTTCATGGGAAACATTGTAATGATAAGTAAATAAATAAATAAAATACTGAAAACATGAAAGCAAAGAAAATTTTCATAAATTTAGAAGCTTTTGATTTTCTTACCTTTGAATAATGGTAGGATTTACAAAAGTAAAGCTCTAGAGACCAGATCTCTGAAACCCCTTCACCATAGCCTCCTGTTGGACAAAGAACAAAACACCAACCCTAGATCTCTGACCAAAGAAACCCAAAAACACATGTTATAAGGACCCAATCAAAAGAATGGCAAATCAACCCAATACTCAAGAACACCAATTATATAGCCAATTTGCAGAGATTTCCTTGTTCGTGGAGCAAATGCGAGTCTAAATCTAAGCTGTGAAGGAGCTTTCTGACACCACACTTGAACCTTCTTCTTCAAAAACTCAACCCAAAATGGACAACAGAACTCCTGTGTTTGCAGAGAGAAGTGCAAGGACATGGAATTCTGAGTGGTTGGGATAATAAGAAGGGATGGAGTTATCAGTGGTAGGTGATGAGGAGAGAGATGCCCTTACAATACAGTAAATTAGAAGCATGAATTTGTAAGGTATTTCTTGGGATTTTCTTGATTTCTAACGAAGGTGACTGAGACTGATTATCAGACAATTAAATCGTCTTTCCCATTTATCTATTTGTTTATCTATTTTTCCCTTTTGTGGGGTTAAGTGGAATCAAATCAAAAACCAAAAACCCATTAAAAATTCTGTAACTTTTGTTGGGTTTTCAGTTTTGTTTTGATCTTTGTTTGTAACTGTAAATTTTTAATATTAATAATGATGGTCAAACATCTCAGTGAAGAACCCCAAGAAGATGATTATGATGGTGAAGGTGAAGGGCCAAACAACTAAGCAATTAATGTGATTCAGCAGTAATGGATATAAATCTGCTTATAAACTGTTGCTCAGCACTGGTCAAATCAACTCAACTCTCAAATCTCAATGCTTTACCAGGATTCCCCAACCTTTTAACGTCTTTTGCGGAATCATCACAATTTACAACAGCTACACAGTGCACTACTGTAATAAAAAAGTAATCTTCTGAAAATCTGTTTTTATCATGGGTAAAAAAATAAAAATTAAAAAAATTAAAAATAAAAATAGAGGGAGCATCTTGGACTCTACAGTTAAAAGATTGAAAAAACTTTCTCACCTTTTTATCAAAAACTTATTATTACAAATTTCTTCCAAAAAAAAATGGGTGTGTTGCAAGTTGGGGTTTTTCCATTCTATTTCTACCAAAAACAAAAGTTGCATTTCTTTACACTTTATACTTTACAATGATTTCATCTCTTTCAGACCCATCTCTTTTATCTGTATTTCTTTATACTTTTATTAATACTACAGATTAAGATTCAAAAATAAATTTTGACATGACACTAAATCAAAAATATATTAATTGTTTTATTTTTTATTATTTTTTTTTTTTGGAAGTGAAATGGGATGTTTTCAAAGTATTCTTTTGGAGTGTCATTTGTTCCTCCCCTTAATGGGTGAAATGAAATGTTTGGGCAGATGCATTTTATAAGAGATGAGGCTTGATGGGATGGGGCCTCTTGAGATCTGTTAAGTTATGTACTGATTTATTATTTAGAGAGATCTACATTCAATATGGGATGGTCACTATGTTTTGTGATTACTACTTGCCATTCAAATACAGATCAGAAGTAGTGACTTCTAACAATGAATCAAGTCTCAAGCTCAAATTTTATCTATATATAAATGGTGGGATCGAATTACCGACCTTTATCACTTGGGATTTGCTTAAGATGGCCAGAATGATGAACCCATGAGAGATAAGAATGAACTCGATTCACTGCTGCAGGCTATCCCATGTGAGCAGGGATGAACTGTTCCTAATGCCCCACTTCCCTAATCAACTTTTCTAACTGTGGGCTAGTGAATGGATATCAGAATCAATATGCTGGTTTTTTGGTAAAGCAACAGTTTAATTTATTAATCATAGCTGCTAATTCATAGTGGCCTATGTCTATAGCCTTCTATTATGTTAGCATCATAGACTTAGCTGCATCTAACCTGGTTATCTGATTAATATATCAACATTATGGTTACTAACAATGTCGTTATTGTCACTATTGTTCATTACTGATCTTTACCACATTTTGGAAAGAACAATGTTGAAACACTTAACCATGTATGGAGCAATAATTCAAAACTTTGATCATCAATCCAGTTTTCGGGTTTTATCTGCCCGGGTTAATCTCAATTTGAACCCTAAATTACAGGCATGACGAGGGATCAGGGGGGATAAACTCACAAAAATACAAATTACACCCTTGACTGTCCACAATGCTGATCTTGGAAATGAAGAATGGGAAGGCCATTGGGACCAGCATGATGGGAAAAAAAAAAGTCCCCACATCTACTTGCGTCCCAAGGTCTAGATTCTTAAGACTAGCGTGTACTAATGTGGGCTACCATCCAAAATACACAACGGTGGAAATTCTTCAGCAACTGCATGGATGTTGCTTGTTGGACATCAATTTTATCCTTCATTTCCTTCAAGAAGCCTTTGTTTTTTTTAAGTGAAAAGGCAAAAGAGATTGTTGGTGTTTGAAGTTTGTTTCTTTATTGCCGTTGGGATTAGAACATAGAACTCACTGCAGGAGAATCGGGGCAGCATTTGTTGACACTTAGTTCTCAGACTTCTTTGTCAATTACTTACAAAACAAATGTTTGTGATCATCAAATTGTTGGCTAGTCCATGTAGCTTGTGTTACTAGGCAAAGAAACCCTACTGAACCCAAGTAATCCCCTTGTATTCCAAGAAAATTAGGACCAAAATATCGGGAAATATTTTTTTTAAATTTATAAGTTGTATTGGACAATTAATTTTTTTAAAAAAAATTAAGCTGTTAAAATTTGAATCCACAATTTACATATCATTCTTTGTAATGGGCCATTGTGGTTGATTTAGTATTATTTTTTGAGTAAAGTTAGTAACAAAATCTTGATAAGTCCAATCATTGAGATCTTAATGTTGGAAGCTAGGGTTGTGATCAGAAGCAGAAATATTTGGGGTCCTTTGTCATTCATTACTTTGTGTCCCTAACCTAAGGACATTAAAGGGTTACAAGGAAGTGCAGTGAGTCCAAGTTATGGGTTGGTGGCCATCTATGTGTCCCATAGAAAATGTGGTCTTGGTTGTGCCCTAAATTTATTAAACAGTGTTGTTTGTGGTTGAAAAATGGTGGATAATTTAATCCTCTTCCACCTACCTAGGAGCTGACCCATCAACACCCCCTTCTTCTATGTTTTCCATTCTCTCCCTTCCTTTTTTTTTTTTTTTTTTTTTCTTCTTCCCATTTTATATTATAGAATCATTACCATGATTTTGGTTTGACCATCTTATCTAAAATTATTCTTTAAAGAATTTTCTTTTCTTTAAAATAGAAAACTTTTTGTAAATTTAAAACATATTTCATAAATTTCAGAGTGCTTTTGTGAAGAATAAATCAAAAACTTATTTTTCATACTTAAGTTCTAAACCTCATTTTATTTTTAAAAGTAATTCAACACTTAAAATTGTTTTAAAAAACATTATTAGACAAAATTTAAGACTTTATTTGATAACTATTTTTAAAAATGATTTTCTGATTTTTAAAACAAAAAACAAAAAAAAAAAACATTTGATAACCAAAAAATAACAAATATAATATTTTTAAATAATATTATTAAGTTATTTTCAATTATTTTATGAAAAATATTTTTAAAAAATAATTTTACAAATATGAAGACCGATTAAAAATAAAGTATTATATGTAAAAGTTAAAAATATATAAAATATGTTAAGAATATTTCATATTTTCAAACAGATTTTTTTGTTCTCTAAAATATTATAAAATAATTTTCAATTTTAAAAACGTTTTTCAAATAAAATCTAAATTTTCTATGGTATTCAACATTGTACCCACGGATCGGAAATGAAGCACATGGAAGCAAACTTCAAAGATCAACAATGGCAATTGTTCCAACAAGATAGGGACAATTACCAAAAAAAAAAAAAGTTGGGCAGCACCTCCTGCTGGCATGGATTGCTTCTACACGTGAAGTTTTGACAGGAACCTAATTGGCAAGTCTGGCATCAACTTTGCTCGTAAAGGTTTAAAAACAAAAAACACCTATCGTCCCTGCAAGCAAATGGGTGTAAAACAAACATTTTCTTTCACAAATTTGAAAGCTAGATAGCTTCTTCCTTGCAGCCACCCGTGATAAATGTGGAGTACAATTTAATTAAGAAAGGGGTCTATGGTTTGGGAAAAATAAGGAACATGTGAGAAAATGGGCATCATTATTGCAACTTCTAGCAGGAGTATGGTGACCTACGTATCTAGCTTTATTATTTTTGTTATATAACTTAGGTGGTGTTTGTTTTTTTATTGAATAGAAAAAATTAACATAAGCCAACGTAAAATATTTAGCTTTTTCTATTCAATTAAAAATAATTCATTGACATCAACTAACATAATTAAACTAAACTTATTGATAACAGGTTCGTTTTAATTATATTGATTAATATCAATAATATACTTTTAATTGAATTAATTTTTTTTATTCAGTTAAAAAACAAACACTGTATTATCATCATCGACCACCTCGTCCAGGGGTAATGCCTCAAGTCTTCACTTAGGGCCATATATAATTCCCTAGATTCCATGACTCTAAATCAAATAGGCAAATGATACATCTAACTTGGGACACCTGAACAGGAACGGCATTATTGTTGTTGACCTCACTACTCGTCTAGTCCCATGAATGACATTTATATATGTATGACTCCCAACTTGTTCCACAGTTGTTTAGGCATCTATGATTTCTATGCCATATTCTATGCCTTCCTTTTCACCTACTTTAACTAACAATAAAGAAAATGGTAACAAAAATCCTTCACGAGCATGCAAAGTCATTCACATGCTTCTCAACTCTTTTCGGTTTTCGGCGGCTCGTGACCAAGATGTTGAATAGTAACCTTGTTTTCCTGCTGTTTCGTAAAAATATGAGATGTTTAGTTCATGATTAAGTTAAACTTCTCGTGTTAATGTCAGGAAAATCTAAGTTTATAAAACTCAAACTTTATATATATATATATATATATATATATATATATATAAGATTTTGTATATTTTTCGACCAAATGTACGATTTTTTACTATTGAAGTACTACTATTATTTTTTATCATCTCAAATACTATTTTTTATCAATAAGTACATGAAATTAAAATTCTTTTTAATAAGTTCTTATTTTATGATTTTTTTTTTTCTTATTAGTATGTGAAAACATACTTTTTTTTCTAGATGAAGGATGAATGTTATTATTGTTATCTGAAAAAATTCGTGACACTTTTTAAAACATGCCCCACATTGTTTTGTTCTTTGTTCCTAGAGAAATGTAGCCGCCAAATGGTCAAAACCCCAATTAACTTTGATATTAAAATGTTGGGAACTTTTTACATGGTCACCATAACATTATGAAACTTTGTTTGCTAGTATGAAATTAACAAGGATGATCTTCTTTATCTAATATTTTATGTGATTTATCTCAATTTATCGGAGGATATTTAGGGTCACTTTTTGACCTAACAAAATGCAAATATTCATTCATGGTGTGGTTTTGTCGGTATTTGTTAGTGTAAAGTTTAAGTTATTGACAAAATTATTAGAGAATTTGAAATACATCGTATTTTTATCGTATTCACAAGGTATTCTAAGATATTTGAATAAAATTCTTGAACATATATTTGACAAAATTAATAATAAAAAAATGGAATTGTGTCTATCAATCTTTATTTGAAAGATTTATAGAAAGTACTAGTTAAATTTTCAACATTGACCCCACAAAATCTATTCGAATAAAATTTTCAAACATAAATCCTATATAATCGAACATGATGCAATGAATAGCAAAGCCATGTCAAGTTAGGGCACGCGCTTTTATCCCTTCAAGCTCCTAAAAGCCAAATAAATAAATAAATAAATTTAAAATCTTAAATCCTCCCTTTTAAGAAAAATTATATCATATCTGAAAAACTTTTTATAGTAGAAGAACAATGATCACAGAAGAGATAAAAAAAAAATGATAAAAAGGGAAAATAAAAGAGCGAACAAATTCTTTGGATAAATCATACATCAAACTCTTCATCCACTAAATGGTAGTGATGTAGTCATCCACAAACTCAAACTCAGATTCCACTAAATCGTTAAAAAAGCCCAAATTTGATGTCGACTGAGATGGATGAAGTTTCTGGGGAAAACTCCATGAAAGATGTCAACATCCATGGGGCATGGGATGTGCCCCTAACCAAATGCATTAGTGGTTAAAAATACATTATCCCATTTCCACATATCCCATAGGGTGGGTGGTTACATCTCCATGTCTGGATTCCCTATTCAAATTATTATAATTTGGTCCCTAAAATTATGCAATAAAGAAGGATTAGATGTTGATTGAAGCAGACACTGGCATCTCTTTGAAACAATTTATCACCTCTCTCTTTCTTTAATTATTAGATTTTCATGATTCATCATGCATGTTAGTTATTAGGGTTTTGATTATGCTCACATTGGGTCATTTCATTTCATTTTTATCTACCTAAATTTTCAATCCAATGACCCTTTTTTGGGTCATGCATCCATGTTGTGACATCACAAGATGAACATTTATCCTATTGTATATATACTTTATATTCATAAATAAATAAATATTTTTAGATTTTTTTTTTGTTAAAAATTAATTTTCAAAAATAAAATTTTGTAAGTTATTTTCTATGATATTGTGTCATTTCATATGATATAAAATTTCATAAAGTAATCTTCATGTTTTTAATTATTTCTGAAACAAATTTAAAATAATAATTCAAAATACCTCGAATTGTTTGAAAGAATAATTTATTTTTAGAATAATTTCTCTAAAATCCAAATAATCTCAAGAGACCCTAATTTTCTTAATTTTCAGCTCATATTTCCAAAACTTGGAAAAATATATTTGGACAATACTGATGACATGGGCTGTGGACATTTGCATTGGAAATGGGCCAGGTCCATTGGACCGGGCTTCACTTGGGCCAATACATTGAACCGCTTGGCCCATTATGAAACGATGCCGTTTTATGGCACGCTACGTCGTCTCTCTCCGATGACTGATCCGTACGGTTCGCTTCAACGTCCCGCCTAAACTCATCGCATTCAAACCCCCCCTTTCCTTCTCTCTCTACTGTAGTATGAGTTCCAAAGCAGGCAAGAGAGAGAAAAACCCTAGACTCTTTTCTTCTTCTTCTTCTTCTTCTTCTTCTTCTTCTTCTTCACATTTCTAAGGGATTTTATTCATTATGTTCCAGGTCAAGATAGTGTTGATCTCTGGTCTGAAATCGCAGCCACAGAGGAAGGGGAGGGAAACAGGGAACAACAGATTGCTGTTATTTACAGAAGAAGAAGAAGGACCGAGAACACTCTCAAAGATGTAGACACGTACGATTACGATTATTATTATTATTATTATTATTATTATTTTAAATTCAATCTTTTTTTTTTTTTGGAAAAATATATTTGATTTTGTTTTCCCTTTTTCAGAAACCAGCCCAGTTTGAATAATGGGAATCGGCTGAGTTTGGCTGCTCCAGTTAAGAGAGTTAGTTGGAATCGTTCTCTTTCCATCAGGTTTGCTCTAATTGCGATTTTTCCCCAACTGTGGATGGATTTCGTTATCTGTTTGGTTGGTGAGAAAATGTGGGAAAGGAAAATAAAATTTGAATTGAGATGTTTTGTGACTTCGAGAATAGATTAGGTTTGCTCTGATTTGGGATGTTGTAGTCTGAGGAGATGAAATGGTGAAATAGGATCATGAATTGGTTATTTGAGATCTGACTTTGTGGGTTGACAGAGGGAGGACGAGCATTGCGGTATTTGCATGTGTGGAGTACCAACCTCAACAAAGGAAGCCCAGAAGGAAAGCAAAACCACCTCTTCCCAGAGTATGGCTCTTTGTTGTTACTCCTGTTGCTCAAATTTCATGATTTTATTAATATACGTACTGCTTCTCGGTGATTACATTCACGCATTCTCTACCTTGAGTGGTGTAGTGATCAGTAGATTCAGTACACTAGGCATGTTGGTCTCTCTAAATTCAAGAAGGATAAACATGAGCCCAAGAATGGTCAACTTATTTTTTTTTTATTATGTTGTGTGTGTTTTAAACTACCTTGAAATGGCAAGGGATTTCAGCAAGGATCCCAACTGCCTAATTAGATAGAAAAACCTGCAATACATGACAGAAAGGGATGCAACAGCCTTACCTCTAAACTTGGAAAAGACAATGTAAAGCGCTAACCTGAAAAGGGGAAAACTTAATGAAGTAATACCTTACAGTCTCTCTGGAAAACCTACAAAAGGGAAAAAAAACTGCACCCAAATGATAACATGGGAGACAATGATTTTTATTGATACTGATGCCATGTTATTTGAAATTTTGAAATGAGGTCCTACATTTTGACATCTATGTGTTTCTACCATCTTAATGTCACTCTTTGCTGTTGGCAGGGAAAATTTGTACAGCCTCAAAGCTTTGAACAGGAGCGGGCATACTTTCAAGAGGTTGATGCATATGAATTGTTGGAGGAAAGCCCCTCTCCCAAGAGGTTTGGTACATGGGCCATGGGTGTCCAAAATGATGACATTGTTTTACCACATTTGTCCTCAGTATTAAACAAATGGTTAATTGCCAAGAAGCTAAATTACAGTTATGGACCATCTGGCTCCCTATCTAAGATACTAGAAACTCCAGCAATGCCTATGGAACCTATTTGTGGTGATGGTTTTGATGCTTCAACTGTGAAAACCCCTGAGAAAGCTTCTCCCCAAGTCTGTTTGGGTTTGCATTCTGTTCAGGACAGATTTAATTCAAATTTCATGAATAAAGATGTTGTTGAAAGGCAAACAGGATCACAAAAGAGCAATGAAGTGTCCTTGACCACAGGTGACGAGGGGTGTGAAGATATAGATGTGGCGATTAAGAAACTCTCATTGACATCAAGGTCTGCATCATTGGGTGGGGACCACTGGGATTCATTTTCAGCACTGCTAACAGTTTGTGAACAGTCTGCTCCATCGACTTTGTTAGATGTATTCTCGAAGTATTGGTTCGTTACTGATTTTCTTTCACTTGTGGTATTTTCTTTTATTTACATAAAAAAAATGTATACATCATTGTTTATTTTTTAGCAAAAGAAACATCAGTGAAAACTATACTTGCATGTGCACCTTCTCGAGGTCCTTCTGTGCATCTCTGCCCTGTTTCTGTTCATCTTTATCTTTCTGCTTCTGTCATATATCACAATTGGCCCCAATATTCTGTTTTATGACCATTTCTTCTATTATATTAGTGAACTATTAACTTTCTTAAGCAAGGAAAAGGATCCATTCTTTTTCATCACTTGGATTTCTTCCCTGTGTGTAGATGCATGTTTGAAAATTGTGTGGTGGAAAACCTGGTCATTAAAAGTTATTTCTGTCTGCTTTGATTTCCTATCATTTCTATTTGTCAGTAAACATGACATGCATAGTTATTCTTGTTCCAGGCCTTTTGGCTTTTGGACAACTGGCTACTTCAGGATTTTCAGGAGTACAAATCATCATGCCTATAGTTGCCATATTTTTTTATCTTGCTTTGATTTTTTTATTTTTTTTAATCTTTCTTTTCATGCACTGATTTCATCTATACATGGACCTTGCATCATTGACATAATGGAAAATGAATCTCTCTTGAATGCAGTGATCCAGAAAGCATTGTCAAAATCGGTGAAGGTACGTATGGTGAAGCTTTCAGGGCTGGTAAAACTGTCTGCAAAATAGTTCCAATTGATGGAGACTTACTAGTGAATGGAGAAGTACAAAAGGTATTTAATTATTTTACCTTAGTTGCATCTTTTTTTTTTCCTGTTGTTTTCTAGTGTGAGAAGTTATTTAGATCTGGGGGAGGAAGGCTCGTAAAGTTTCTCTGCCACAATTGTTTTCTCAATATAGTTTGTAGTTTTATGTGTGCCTAAGCAGTTAAGTGATGTTGAACTAGCTTCCATTCATCAGGACACTTATTGGGTTGCATGGTACATGTTAACTTCCATTCAGGAGTGTTAACACATGGACAGTCAATCATGCTTTGGGTACCTTGGTGCCTAGTTTTGAAGAAACTCCTATCTCCCAGGCACCTGCCTTGATCAGCTTTGGCTTGTTAGTTACTTTGTATAGTATATTGGATGATAACTGGTTCTACAAAGAAAAATATGAGATGTATACTAAAAGAGTGGATCTTTTTCAGTTCACATCCTTTGTGTTTATGCAATATGTTTCATTACAGAATGTAAAGTTGATAAGCAAAATGGGAATCGAAATTGACTTTGAATTTCTTTTCTTCTTGTGTGTATTTTGTATTTTGGAAGATACTTTTTGCAGAGCTACCCTTTTATTTATTTATTTCAGGGTTTGGTTGGAGAGGGGGATGGGTGTTATGGATTATGGGGTTGGTTTTGTTATCTGGCAAACCTTGTTTAGTTTCTAAGCATGTGATTTTCTTTACTGCAGAGATCAGGTGAATTGCTTGAGGAGGCCATACTTTCCCGAACTCTTAATCATTTACGAGGGGATGGGGGTCATGTTAACAATTCCTGTACCAGCTTCATAGAAACGCTAGAGTATGTTTCCCTTGTGATTTGGTTTCTATCAATTTATAACTGCCTAGAGTCAGTTTAGGATCTTTGATGGTGGACCAGCCTGTTCTGTACTTATGCTTGTGTGGCCAACAGGACCAATAGCTTTCAGCCAGGCTTAGCTGGCTGCTGATTGGGCAAAATATTAGTATTCAGAGAGCTTTAACCTTTGGAAAATCTCCAGGTTTATGGTTGCTATTCTTGTTTTATTGATAAAACAGGAGAATCCATACTACTTGTTTAATTGTGGATGTCATAACCATCAAGCCCAGGTTTTCTTTTTCTTTTTTTCTTCTTTTTGTTATGTTAAGATGCATCAACTGCTAGGCAGGGCAAGATTCAAGTTTTAACTTGTCATATCTAGGTCAATGTGCAACCCTACTCATCAATAGAGTTGTGGTGGAAAAGTTCCATCACCATCCCTTTAATGTAACATGCATGAGGTGGCTGAAAACTTTAATAAGAATGCAAAATTTCCATTATGTGGACTACATAAAATCCACGTGCCAACTCAATTTTATGTTGAATAAAGTTCAAATTATTTTGAAAAACAGTGTTCAAATCAAAATATTTATAAATGTTGTGCTTTGGTCTGATTGTGTAGTAACTAAAGGTCAACCTGTTCACAATTGAGTTGAAGTTTGACTTAATGGGTCAACAAAACTTATTTATTTGTGCAGGTTGTGTGTTCATCTCTGGTTTTTCAAGCGCTCCTGAGTACCTCCCATTTTGAGGTGTCATTCTTAGGTGTCTTAAGGGAGTAACTTATGTCCCAGGACCACTCCTTCCGCTTTGCCTTGAGGCAAGGTTAAGGTTTTTAAGTCTCAAAAACCTTTTTTGAGCCCCCTCCTTTTTTGGAGCTTATTAATGCATGTTCTTGTTGTCTATCAAAAAAAGAAAGTCAAATCTCTACTAATTTGAATATGACCTATACAACATCATTTCCTAATCTTGCAGTTTAAGGGTATGCCAAGGCCCTTATGATGCAGCCCTGATACGAGCATGGGAAGATTGGGATGAAAAGCATGGTTCAGAAAATGATCATCCTAGAGAATTTCCAGAAAAACAGGTTATCTGTTCTTTTTTGTAGTTACTGTTTTTGCATATGCGCGAACTCCATTACCTAATCATGCAAAATTGCCATATTTTTTTTCCATAACTGCTCTGATCTTACAGAAATTAGTGTCTTGTTTCATATTACAGTTGTTGTTAATAAAGAAAACTTCCATATGCATTTTAGACATCAAATTTTATGGTTCTCAGTATAACACATTTTATGAGTTGAGTTAGTACTTTGTGCTCTATTTCCTTAAATTGTTGCACTTAATAATCTTATAATAATGCCTGCAGTGCTATGTTGTGTTTGTTCTAGAACATGGTGGTAAGGATCTTGAAAGCTTTGTGCTTTTGAACTTTGATGAAGTACGGAGTTTATTGGTTCAGGTAAGTTGCTGGGTTTTATATATGTCTGACCAGTTTCTGAAGCCCTGATCGTTTATGTAACTGTTGTTCCATTTTGCAGGTTACATTTGCCTTGGCTGTGGCAGAAGCTGCATATGAATTTGAACATCGTGATCTACACTGGTTTTGTATCATTCATTCTATGGCTGTTTTGGTGTTCCCTTTGCTCGACTGCTGATTTAGAAATATTGATCATGTGTCACAGGGGTAACATACTTCTAAGTCGGAAAGATTCTGAAATGTTGCAGTTCACTCTTGAGGGAAAGAATATGTTTGTCAGAACATTTGGATTGTCCATATCCATAATTGATTTTACTCTTTCCAGAATCAATACTGGTGAAATCTACACTCTTATCACTGTCTTTTGGCACATTTGAGGTCAAATCAATTGCTGATTCAGCATAGTAAACTAGCATTATTTATGCACAGGCGAAGCTATACTTTTTCTAGACCTATCTTCAGACCCAGAACTCTTTAAGGGTCCAAAAGGAGACAAACAGGTAAGAGAAATGAAGAGAAGTTTTTTAAGTAGTTTCTATTTCCTGCCTAATTTTAAATTGTTTCTTGTTTCATACTTGCCCCCAACTGACCTTAAATATCATGTGCAGTCAAATACATACAGGAAGATGAAGGAGATAACTGAAGATTTCTGGGAGGGAAGGTATAACAGTTGATCTCTCCATATCTTTGTTATAAAATGCATATCAGGAAAAGATTTGTGGCATGTTTGGTATCTATTGGGATTTCCAAATTTGGCTAGGAATCAATTAACCTTTATTTTTCTATGTTAAATTACTTTTCTTCTACACTAGTAATATGGCTATAAATTCTGTATTGAGTTCTGGATTTCTGTTTGAAAGAACAAACTTCAATTTTTCACTTGAAAAGGTTGTCTCATGAAAACCTTTGTGGGAAGAAAGAAAAGAAAACAGGATAAGTATGTTGAGGCAAGAGTCAAATTTTTTAGCTCAACTCCACTGAAACCCAACTAAGCAACCCCAACATTTTGGGGATGACTGCAGAAATATTTTCTTGCTTGCTTCTTCTTCTTCTTCCTCTTTTATTTTTTTATTTTGGCCTTTTTAGTTCCTTGTTATTTATAGGTTGCAAATTCTGTTAAATCATACTCTGACATTTTTTCTTCTCATAATCTCAACCCACATTCTCTCGTCTCACATGTTGTCCTTCTAGTTCTTTCTTCGGTTTCAAGTGCATTTTTCTAAAATAAAATGGCTCAATTATTGGAGTTGCCGTATGCTTGAAACAACAGATTACATAATTAGGTTTGACTTTCATTAGGAAGCAAATCATGCACTAGTGAGAGGTGGAAATAACCATAGGAACTGCACAAATGGGTTTAATTAGGGGGAAAAAAAGAGAAGAAAAATGATGGGAGTAAATCCTAATCCATCATTCAAAGGAAAATAGTCCAAATGTTTCCTCATTATATCACCCTTCCTTTTATGTGCTTCACAACTTTCTCATCAATTTATACAAATACAACAAAGCCTTGAATGACAAGGATTACCTCCAAAAGGAAAGCAGAACCTACTAGACACTAATATGTGAAACAAACAGTAAATGACAAGGATGACCTAAAGCCTGCATCAAATCTAAATGCTGCCACTGAGATGTCTACGTAGCAATGTTGTGCCTACTAGGCCACTACATGAAGGACCACTTTTGAACTTTCTGTTTCATACTATAGGAAAGGATTAATAATGCAGCTGGACAAAGAGCATTTGATGCTTTTTTCAACTTCAGGGTTTGTTACTACTTTGGGTGGGCGGGCCGGGGGGCTGTTAGTTCTTTAAGGTTTGCATTATTTTGATTTATGAGAGGGAAAGAGCATATATGATCCTTGTTTTTCTAAACATGGACTCAACTTCTCTTTTTATTATTAAGATTTTACAGTTGCTCATTTTCTGTTGCTTTTGATAATTATACAGTTTCCCCAAAACAAACGTGCTGTGGTTGCAGTATTTGGTGGACATTTTGCTATTGAAGAAATCTTTTGTAAGTATTTCCCTTGTAAATTGATCAAACCAGTGCTGTTTGTTCAGTTTTTTATTCTGTGAATTTTAGTAGTCTATCACCATTCATGCCTCTTTTTGCTTGCAAACTCACCATTGTCCCTAAGAATGTTTCACTGATAAGTCACAATATGGAACTGCTTTACATTTTGGAAATTTTGATATTTCAGTCTCTTTCTTTCTAGCTGATAGGTGAACATATCATTTTATTTTCAACTAATTAATTTTGTTGCAGAAACGAACCTCAAAGGATGAGAGAGAGTTACGTTCACTGAAGAAGCGTATGGACAACTATGGCTCAGCAAAAGAAGCAACCTCTGATCCTTTCTTCACTGATATGTTTGTTGATCATGCCATTTGAGAGAAACCCGATATAAGGGCAGGCAAGGAAAATAGGTGGTAGTATTTGTAATGACCTTTAGTTTTCTAGAAACAAACTCAGTTTCTGCAGTGTTTATTGTTTATTGCACTGGAGGCAGAAAATCCTGTTCTGAGTAGATGACTCTCCTTTTTTGAATTTTGTCTAGATTTTCAATGTAACGAAAAGTGGATATGGTGGAAATGGTTTAAATTAAGTGTACAGTGAATTTTAACTAATTGTGCCTTTGCATTGTGAGATTGAGTGATACTTTAATTTTCAGACTTCTGTAATCCAAGTATTTTTCTCAGTTGTTGAAACAGATCTACAACAATGCCAGGTATAAAGTTGCTTTGGCTTTGTAGATTAGTGAACCGCAATGTGTAACTAAGCAATGACATTTATTTCATACTTTGGTTGCTAAAATTTGTTAAGAGTTTGCAAGTTGGCATTGTGTAAATCAACCAAGTGTTGAATAAAGGCTGCCAGAGAAGGCAATTATGAGCTCTCCACAATAGCCTTTTGGCATACAGTCTGGTATGCATGCCTGACAAGGTCTTAGGGGAGAATAAATTTGATTGTTCATGGATCACCTGATTTTCTGTCTAGTGTCATGAACTTGAGTGTTTCTTGAGTAATTAATGCCACAATTGCATAACTCAAAAGTACTTGACGTTTGCTAAGTTGGCCTTCATGAGCCAGTCGGAAATCTTATCTGACGCAAAAGCTAGAGATGAGCAAAAAAGAAGGTCATGCTCAGAGTTTGGATGATGAATAGAACTTAAAGTATGGCGCGACATGATGACTAGGCTCTCATGGATGCCACTAACAAATTTTATCTTCATCCAAAACCTGATTCAATCAGACATACAAAGTATCTTTTAGCTGCCAAGATTTTTCGATGGTAGTTATAGAATCCATTCCTTTTTTGTATACTTTTGTCATGCTTTTTGCCAAATTTTCTCAGGGAGAGTCCAAATTTGCTACTCTTGACATGATATGGCACTACACCACATTTTTTCCTTTAGCACCTAAAATGCATGAACCACTTGCCACCCAAAGTTATGAACGGGCCTTAATTCGCCAGAATCCAGTAAGAATCAGCTCCACTACTTTCTATCCTCTAGCCAGAAGTATGCATGATGTGTTCCTAAAGAGGTGGATTCACACCTCACTCTGATGTTGTTTTCACTTTTCTGGAGAATTTCCAACTCTACGAATGAAACCTTTAATTTAAGATTCAGCATTAGGAGGACATTAGAACGATAGGTTGAATGTGCCTATATTTTCATTACTGCTTTTTTATCCTTTTTATTGTTTTTTCAGTGTCATCTACCAAGACCCCTTTTTAGATTTTGTTATACCCCTTCTCCCTATCTCTCCCTCCCTTGCTTTCGGCTGAGGCCCAGTCAGACAATGTGCTTTTGATTGCGCCACATGGGATGGGTCCTCCATTTGTATATTTTATCAACTTGTACAGAGAAAGAAGGCGGTGCTGATGATATCAGTTGAAAAAGGTTTAAACAAAAGCCATCAGAAATGGTGATAAAGCCTTTCCTTGTTACTGTTTTACACGTACAAATGCAACTGCACATGATATGTCCACTTCTACAATTGCTCTCTCTCTCTCTCTGTATATATATATATATATATACTCAGTATGTATTCCCCCTATCTGCAAGACAATCTGTCAAAGCTTGTATGTGAACACTTGCAGACCAGCTGAACTAAAGCAGAAGATGCCTCCTGCCTTGTGACATTGTGTTATGGCATCGAGTTCTGTGCTGTTTGAGTATGAGTGCATGTACTCTTTGTTTATTGACTAGGCCTAGAGAGAAAAAACCAGAAAACTCTATAAATTTCAACCCTAATTCAAACAGATTAGCCTAACTCAGAATTTGAGGTGTCTTGGTAAATGGGCTTGGTGATTCCCAGACAATCTGTTTGGGGTCCTCTCAATTCCAATTTATAATTTAGGGTGTTTTGGGAAATGAATTTGATGATACTTAGGTATGTGCTTCGAGGCAAATCGGGTGCATCATGACTCATGAGGGTTTGCTGCTTTATGGTACCTATGATTCATGTAGCCTTGGATCCTTGCCTCAGGTGGGTGCCCAGCTGAATGAAATGGGTGCTGGCTTAAAACTTTCTGAATCATCACTCAAATAAAAACAAACAGCCCCTACCAACTAAAGAAGAATTACTTTTCTTAGTCCAATGGGGTATTATTGATTGACTCGAGACAAACATGCCAAAAAATTAATGCAGATGTGAAGGAGCATGCAGAGTTTTATTCTTGCTCACCTCACTAGATGTTGTACACTCCCCAAGTAAATGGCCCTGAAAATCTGCAGTTTATCATGATATTCGTATTCTGTTTATGTCTGCCAATTTATGGTCAGTATTAATACATGTGAGGTGGACAACCCACTAGCTTATTTATTTTGAAAAGAGAAAGAAGCAGAAAAGCATGGTTGATTCTTTCCAACTGTTGAGAGACACAACACCCATGATCCAGCCCCATCCTTCATGACAAAGTAACCTCTTTTCTTTATCATTAGAACATATTTATCTGTCTTTTACTTTTTCCCCTTTATCTCTTCTCACTTTATCTTCAACACTTTTCCCTCTCCCCCCATCTCTCTTAAGATGTTTTATTCTAATTCTGTGTGTGCAATGCCTTTTAAGGACCTCCCTTGGATGTATCACATTAAAAATCCAGTTGGGTCTCTTCCTAAACCCACAAAACCTTCTCGTTTTAATGGCAGGAGAAGCTTCGAAGTGTCTCCTCTTCTTGCTACTGCTCTCTGTTCTTGCCTTCTACTCTTCAGGTAAGTAACTGACACTAATGTTTTAATGTTCTGTTTTATGGTTTGGTTTGTTTTCATCTGAAAATAGCTTGATCTAACTGGGATTTTGAGTAACGCTGCATATACATTTAGTTTTCTTCTGATGTTTTCCCTATTGATGGATTGAATTTTATGGACATTGAAGAGCTTAAATCATTATTTTCATTTTGTTCCATGCAGCAACTCTGGTGGGTTTCTCCTATGATGCAAGGAGAAGTAGGGGAGCTTCATCAGCTACTAAAACAGTGTCATTCCTGAAGCAAAACAAGGTCTTAGCATCTCAGATTCGGGTTTTTGTTGCAGATCACAAGGTTTTAAATAGTCTTTTCAACACAGGTGTATCTGTTGATCTTTACTTAAATGAAACAAGAGTTGAGAGTCTGAGAGATTCCACACCTTCATCTATTTCATGGCTCAAAACCCATCTACTGACCTTTCTCCCGCACGTAAACATCCAGAGTGTCATAGCAAGTAGTGTTAGGAGTGAATTACCAGGAAAAAATGAGTTGCCCAGAGTTCTATCCACCTTGATATCAACCCATTCAATCCTCAGTAGTTTTCACCTCAGCAGTGAAGTGAAGGTATCAGTAGCATTCTCCCTGAAATTCTTGGAGAACCTTGATGGAAAACATGAAAGAGACCTGCGCAGGATTTTTCATTTTATCAAGAAAACTAGGTCTTTTGTCATTGTAGAAGCCAGTGTTGATGGAGAATTGAGCATGGGAGATCGGTTTGTTCAGGCAATGATCAAGAGAGCCACCCATGCCAATGCTGTTCTTCCTTGCAATGATGTGCCCATGATGTTGACAGTCAAGAGCCCTGCTGCTCCTAGCGGGATTGAAGTAGCTGCATTCACCGATAAGATCTCAAAATCTTTAGAGAACAACACAGAGATTATAGGTAAGATATCCGGGTTATACGCAGAAGTGTCTGATATGGAAGAATTCAATCAGAAAGAGCTGAAAAGGGAAGAAGAGCAACTGTTTCCTTCCTCCAGAAGAGAACTGCTGAACAACTTCCACCTGAAAACAACTTTACATGATGCGTTCGACCCCCCAACAACCTTTCCCACAAACCCAGTCACCATTCCGCTTGATAATCCCACACCGACGATCGTCACCGTCCCATCCACTAGCCCTGTTACAATAACACCAGCTAGTCCTGATGCCACTCCTGTTACTGTTCCCTCCACCACGCCTATCACCATTCCCCCCACAAATCCGTTGAATTCGCCAGTACCAGTCACCAGTCCAGTTACAACACCCATCACAGTGCCTGGGGCTCAACCAATAACCAACCCAGTAACTACTTATCCAGCCCCATCAGGAAATATTCCTACCACAACACCCTTCACAAGCCCTGTGATGCCTCCAGCAACGCCAAACTCTCCTGCAGCTGTGGGACAGAGCTGGTGTGTGGCAAAGACTGGAGCAATGGAGTCTGCACTCCAGGCAGCATTGGATTATGCGTGTGGGATTGGAGGCGCAGACTGCTCGACGATTCAGCAGGGTGCAAGCTGTTACAATCCAAATACCCTTCAAAGCCATGCCTCATATGCATTCAACAGCTACTATCAGAAGAATCCAACAGCATCCAGCTGTGACTTTGGTGGAACTGCCATGATAGTTAACATCAATCCAAGTAAGAACAGAGGATGCATCTATTGTTTCTTCTTTGTTTTGCATGTGACTAGTAATATGAGCAGACCTTCCTGAACTAAGTTTTCAACAGGTACAGGATCTTGCGTTTTCCTATCATCATCATCATCCTCATCATCATCATCACCAACACCTTCATTGCCAACAATAACATCACCAACAACAACATCATCATCATCATGGCCACCAATATCAGGGTAAATAAATGCCTGTTCTCACTTTCTTATACCCAGATAACTTCGGAGAAAATGACCCTCATATTTGTCTGTTTTCCTTCTTTCGTTTTTGCTGCCTTTGTTTGCAGCTCTGGTACTCCACCAACAGTGCTAAACACAAGCAACCCTGCTTCAGCTACCACAACCGGTTATGGATCTGGAAGCCCTCAAGGTGCTAGCTCTTCAGTATCTGCATCAGCTGCTCACTTGCAACCCTTCATTGGCAACATCATTCTGGTGACATCCTTCATCACCGCAAAAATCACCCTGGACATATAGGTCAATAACTAAACCCAGGCACATGAACGGGTCATACGCTCAGGTTTCGGCTACTGAGGGGAGAGTTCCAGCTTTTTGAGCTGTGTACAGATAGTCCACCTTTGCAGGAAAAGGAGCAGCTAGTGGTGAGTTCCTCAAGGCTTGATTATAACACCAATATCCTGCTCAAATATTCACTGTCCTGCACTTGCCCGAGATGTAAAGATAATTTCTAGTACAATATCTACATGAATTCGTTTTCTGCATTTCACGATGAGCTACCTTAGAAAACTACAACTTCAGACAGATACAAGAGGATTTTCTGATTCCATCTCTTTTAGAGGTTGTACCAATTTGTAGTTCTGGGTGCAATATCTTCCCCTAATCGAACAATCAGCATATAGGGTAGTAGTTTCATAAATCATAATTCAAGTCATCATTGAAAGACTAATTTTCTAATGCTGATCACTTCAATGACTCCAGTTTGCATTTGTTTGTCAAAATGCTAATAATTTGATTTTCAGATAAGCTAAATAATCGAGAGATAGTGTAAGTCTACCGCACATGATTAATATTCTAAATAGTCAAAAAGGTCTACCCTAGGATATGACAAATACCAACCAAAAGGTAGACCCTTGTGCATTGGATGCTAATTGCATCAGTAGCCTATTGACGTTAGAAGGGGAGACAGGCTATCATTCGGAACATCTGCAAAGTTTATGATCCGATATTAAGGGATTCCACTAGTAATAATATGCCCTTCCTGTGGATAGTCAAAGTGTTAAAACACCTAACACAAACAGAGAAGTGTATGAAGAATGAACAAACATGATGTAACAAATTGCGTTCTTTAATTGTTTCGCTCTGTATTTTAGGTTCATGACATCTCTCAGAAATGCAATTGTGATTATGGGAACAAAGTGCTTCCCCTCTCTGATGCTACAGAAAAGAAGAGAACCTCTTGAGCTAACATCTTTACAAAATGGCCTGTATTGCTCGGATAAAAATTTAAGATGTCCAGTTCCTTTTATACAATAACAACTAAATAACCTAATAATTTTACCGCTTAGAGAATACCACCAAGATCAACATGGACATAGAAACTACAATCTTGAAACCTGAGCTCTCCCAGAAATTCTGCTTCTCGATACCTGCTGCTTCACCCTGTTGCTTTGTTACGAATTGATCTCTGAGTTCTTTCAGGGCTTTATCCCTTCGCTCTCCCATCTATTCACAATAAATTAAATGAAGCTAAGTATAAAGCAGGTGAATAGAGTTAAATCAAGTAAAGAATGATGGTGGAATGACAGAAGTAAAGAATTTGATCTATATTTTAATTTGGAAATAATTTGTAAATATTAGCCTGTTGTACATGGTGCACTTGTATCCTAATAGTTTAAGCTTTCAAGTAAATTAGTAGTTTAACCTGGTATCAAAGTTATAGTTGACTAGAAGTCTTGAATTCAAGTCTCTCCTACTGATTATTCCCCCATCTACCTATCTGTAATCTATAACTACTGTCGAGTTATCTCTCCAGGTGAGGATATGGGGCTACAAGTGACAGATCCTAACAGTTTAAGCTTTTAGCTTTAACAGTCAAGTTTCTGAAAGTGTGAAGTTTAAGTTCTTCAAACTAAAAAGTAATTAAATAGATCTAACTAAGAATATTTGTGGTTGCAATTATTTCAAGGGAAAGTGTTGCACTAAATAGACCTAATTAATAGCATTTATGGTTGCAATTATTTCAAGAGAGAAATATTGCAGTTTTCATGATCAGGAGCTACTTGCATGCAATAGCGGTGTGGACCATTAAGCTGATCAGGACCTGAACTAGTTTTCAGCCATGACGATTTTGGATGAATAGAAGTATAGAACACAATGGGACCATTTCTTTACAATATGGGTGTGGACCATCTACTTGATGGAAATTAAATGTTGCACAGACAGGCATCTAACCAATTTCCATACAAAAGATTACAATTCTAATACAAAATGAGAAGAATGAACCTGCACAGAAGTGAAAATTCTCCTTGCAGAAATTAGTCACAAGCTAGTATATATAAAGGAGTAAAGAAATATAACATTACCCTCTGGAGCTTTCGTGTTTGAGCACGAGCTTCCTGGAGACAGAACTCCAATTTTAGTACTCTCTTTTTTAGTTCCTGATCAGCTCTACGATGCTTCTCTAACTGTTCCACAGACAGATTACAGTTCATAAATACACGAATAATGGCACACCTTAATTGAAGAAATGCAGCACTGGAAGGTGAATAAAAGTAAAATATGGAAGCAACTGATGACAAATGTACCTGTGATTCCATTTCCTTAGTTTTGAGCTTCCATTGAGCAGACATAATCCTGATTTCATCTTTCAGTTTGGCTATTTCGTCATCTTTAGCAATTAAAAGCTTATTAATCTTCTCAAAATTCTTTGGAGAAACCTCATCTAATACTTTCCTCAGTTCACAATCCCTGTTTGCTCCAGCTTTGGCAACAGCTTGCATAATGTCATGCTCAATTCTCAAAACTTCATCTTTCAATTGTTTTTGAGAATATTCCCTAGCTTGAAGATCCTTCTGCAGGTGATCTAATTGCTCTCCCAGCCTATTTACACGATCCCCGTGCTCTTTTAATGAAATATTCTTCTCATCTAGTTCCTTTATCAGTGCCAAACAGTGAAGCTGTGCTGATTGAGCTGATGCAGCACTTGCATCAGCAGTAGCTTGAGTGAATGAAAGCTGTGATCTAAGACCATCCAACTCCTGGAGGTACTGTGTCCCATTAAAAACTAAGAATCAGAATAACAGAAGTGGCAACACAATGAGAAAGGACACAGCTTGATCCAGCTAGATTTATGTGGGGAACAACTATAATCTAAAGATGGTTATCTAGCAAAGCAATAGCAAATATAAAAGTAAATCATAAATAATTGAAATACTTCAGATCCATCCTCTGAAACTAAACCATCCAATTGGCAGCTATAGCTAAGACTTGTAAGTACAAGCTGTTTAACTGGTGTACCTTTCTTCAAGTTGTTGCCACTTTTTTTTATAGGAAGCGATTTTCTGATTTTGATTATGATAAAAGAACATGGGTTATCCACAAATCAACATGTTTTTTCATTCCACAATAAAATGCCAAATCATGTGGTACTTTCTCTTGAAGCTACTGCATATTCCACCTAGGGATAAAAAATAACACAACGGCTTGGACGATGAAAGCTTGATGGTATATATAGGGAGTCCTTGTTGCAAATAATCATCCCTTGAATGATATGGCCTGCTAAGTATTGATAAATAATACAGATTTCAACTCCTATCATCCACTACTTTTCTAGAAGAAACTTGATTGCATAGTCAACATTCTCAAATATTTACTCACTAGCAATATTCTAAAATCAAATCTGTATTGTTAGATTTAGAATGCACTGCACATAAACAAATACAATAAACAAACAAACATAATGTGTGTTTATATGCACACATACCTAAAAACTTTTTATACCAATTAATTTTCATTCAATCTTTTGCCTTATAAAAGCCCACTTGTACAAGCCACAAAGCTTTCTTTTATTAAGCATGACATATATACAACATGAATTGAAGTTATTCCCTCTGTTAATCTAGTAAATTATTCCTAAGGATATGGGTTGAAACCATTTCCACAACCCCCATTTTTTTTTACCTTTTTCTTTCTATGGAATAATTTATTGTGCAACAAAGAAGGGCAAAAAAATTATTTTAAGAAAACAAATGAAACAACAATAGTTTGACTGGGTTAAAAACTCTACATACAGATCCAAATGGTTTGATCTATGAATATATGGCATTTTAATCACTTCCTCAAGGACTTCAACTATGTTTCATGCATACAGACAAAATGCTTGTTGAAACATTCAAACAACACACCAAAACACTTGGATATTTTTCAACTCCCCACATTGAAGAAATACAAAAGAAAGGGACAAAAGTAGCCAAAAGAATGACTATCAAATCAGTAAATAGTGGGTTTAAAAACCCATTAAAGAACTAGATGAACTCAAGCAAAATTGTTACCAACCCTAGTTATTGAATTAAATGTTAGCGCCCATTCAAATCACATTCAATTAACTTCAAGCTATCTACCAGAAGTAATATAGAAGATCAAGAAACCATAGGATCAAGGAGTTGGGATTCGTGGGACCTTCTCAGTAGTCATAGCAGATGCCTGCAATTGTCCATTTCTTTCTTCTAAGCTTTTCTGCAATCTGCCTATTTCCTCTTCCATGCTCTTGGCCTTCGTCTCCGCTACCTGTGGGAACCCAAAATTGATTAAATTCTAATAATCAACCCGAAGGTCGTAAGAAAACTGCAGAAAGTAGAGGAAAATAATTAATTTTTCGATCTCATGCTTTTCAGGAAACGAAAATCTCCCTTCCACTGTGCAAAATGGTTATCCTTGTCGATTCCTTGAGGTCCTAAGAAATTAGACAAAAATGAAAAACAAAAAATAAAAATTTCAAATTCTTTACTTTTCTTATGTTTTCTCAGCTACCAAGCACCTGAGGAGGTCCCACACAAAAAAGGACTCAATTATCGAACAAGACCAAAAAGAACAATGAATGGTTCCAAGATTCAACTGAACACAAACGTTTCAAAACAAAACAAAACAAAACAAAAGGCACCGAATTACAAAATCACATGCCTTTCTATTTAGGGTTTCTTTAGCAAAGGACTGTTCTTGCGAAGCGAGACGGCCTCGCACCTCCTTCAACTCCGCCGCCAACGACACCACGTTTTTCCTAAAGCTCTGCTTCTTCTCATTCAGATCCTTCAACAACGGATCGATATCCCGAACCGAAGACGACGACGACGACAACGACGTTAACGCCGAAGACGACGACGACGACGACGCCGCTGATGATTTCTCCGAAACCGACATCTCACTCACGAGAATATAGTCATAAAAAATCTTAACAACTATGCGAATACACTGAATCAAGCCCAGAGCCTCAGAGGTCGGCACGCCTGCATGTGAAAACGGTAGCTGCGCATTTAATTTGAATCATCTAGATGCACGAAAAAAGCAAAAAACGGTAACTTTTTTTCTACTGTAAAGGTTTGACAATTTTCAAAATCGGAAACTTCAAACTTGAAGTTGATGTAAATCCAAGTTAAGTGACTCCCCATCGTATTTTCTATGGAAAAAAATAATAATTTCCCAAGAAAATCCCCCTATTTTTTCTGGCAAACAACACTCCAACCCCACACGCCTCAAAAAATCTCATAAAAATAAATTAATTAATTAATCAGAACCAACAGAAATAGAGCGAGAGAGAGTTCAAGAAGAAGATTACCACCGTCTCTTCAGAGAGAAAAAACTCTGGGAGTCACAGTCGATTCGCATTCAGAAGAAACGAGCTCGTGGCTCTCGTCACGTGGCTATTTCAGCCTCTTAAACGGCTCAACTCCTGAAGCCAGATTCCTACCCTGGGCTCGCCCGCAGCCGATTCAGAGGATTAATTTTTCCATTTTCTTTTCTTTTTAATTTATTGGGATTTTTCCGGTAATCAAGCGACATGTCTGAAGCCTAAATGGAATTGAGGTTCGGGGTCTCCGAGCCTCGGGTTCAATAAATGCCAAATCCCGAACCTACAGTTTGGTTTGACCTTAACCTGAGCGCGCCAAATCCAAAATTTTCATCTGGCTGCGCTCAGAATCACCCACGTGGACGCATGTTCCGACCGTTGATAGGGACTGGGGTCCACCAACGTGATGTGTGGTCTGGATCGGCCTCGAGGCTCGTGCTTATAGATAAAAATTAAAGTATTGGTACGTTCACATGAAAAATTATATCGTCATATGATATGGTTTGGTACATTAAATATTTAGAATAATTAAAGACGTTGACATGAAGTGGGAATGCTAGGTTCTTATAATATGGTTCTCAATCAATACATCAATAATGTTTTTCAAGTTTATATTAAACTCATATATTTGGTACGTCCACCATAATTCACTTATTTTTCTTATATTAAAAATACTTAATATTTCTATAATACTTTGATAAGAAGCTTTTTAAGCAATAATGTCAAGTAATTCATTATATTTTTCATTTATTACTATATTTGAATTACTTTCTATAACAACTGAATTCATTTACTCTTATTCTTATGAGGATTTTGATTTAATTTGTATATGATATTATAATTCATCTTTTATTTTTATTTAGCTTTTATTATGTCATTTCAAATGTTACCAACATCGATATTGAAGATTTTTTTGAAATATGTAAAATTAGACATCAACCTAAATAGTTTCTTGTTTTTCACTTCAATTGATGGTTGAATTTAAAGCAAAAATTATCATTTTAAAATCTTACTATGATTCACCAATTTTTTACAAAATTCAATTTTGTCATTATTTCTATATTAAGTTATTCTTTATGCTTGCTATTGGGAGGTTCAAACTTTTTTAAAATTTAATAAAGCTATGTTTGGTTCAAAGAATTTGAGAGAAAATATAAATAAAAGAAAATGGAGAGGAAGACAGATGAAATGGAAAAAAAAAAAAAAAGATTTATGATCAATAAATTATTTTTATATATTACTTTAAACTTATTTCCTTATTTTAAACTTTTTACTTGTTTTTATATTATTATTATTATAATTATTACTATTATTATTTGTTTCCAGGCACACAAAAGAATTAGTGTATTCAAATGCACATTTAATGATTTTTGGATATTCAAAAATCTTATCATATCACCAAAAATGCTTAGTCAAGGAATACTAATTAATTTTTTATAAAATGCTAATCCAAATGATGAAAATAATCAAGGATGTGTGTGTTCATGCCCATAATGGAGAGGAAATTGCTAAAATTAATATTTCCATAAATTAAGAAGATTCAAATATTAATAATATTTTATTTCTTAATTTTAAGAAATAATATATTCATTATTCCTTTTTTACATAATTCAAACATTTTTATTCTTAAATTATCAAACTCTTCAAAACTTGTCATTCAAAAGAAGAACAAACTAAAAACGTTTTTTATGGAATTAAAAAGAGTCATGCTCCTCCCTTACGATAAAGTTATAGTTTGAGGGTAATTGCCGCATCAGGTGGTAAGAAAAAGTTTGTTTAATCTTGTAAAGGATATTTGTATGTTTGATTCATCAATATCATGAAATACAACAAGGATATTATTTTTTTATGATGTCAGATTATAAGAAAAAGAATCCTTGCATCCTCTATCAACCGTTTTTCCCTCCACCACCACGGCCATCTCCATCAACTTCATTTTCATCACCCAGTGGACCTTCCATCTCTGTATTATATGATTCCATATCCACTGGCACGATTACCACCACAAAATGTCCATGATAGTGAAAGAAGAGAAACAGCCTCAGAGAGGTGGAGAGGGAAGGCCATGACTCATCATATTTGACCAAAATATTTCCAGCTCTCGTATGTATAATGTACGTAGTCTTACTCACCATTTTTATTTTATTTTTAAATATCATACATGTATCTAAATACTCTGTTAAAGAATAATCTATTAAAACATGATTCGATATAATCTTTAGAATTAAAGTTTTCGTAACATTTTCAAAAAAATTGATCCCCGCAACCATGAACTCTATGTATCATATGCATAAAAATGATATTATTTATGTGTATATTGATATGAGTACTATTTGTTTCTACTTAAATTTTATTTATTTATATCTTCAATTTTATTTTCTTATTTTTTATTTTTGCACCATAATACTATTTTTTATGCTACCATGGTTCAATTATATTTCAAACATTTTGGGTATGGTATCACGTTCTTACTCAAGCTTTTTTTTTTTTAAAAAAAAAAAAAAAGTAAAAACCCCCTCAATTTTTGACGGGGTTTACACTTTGCTCCATCACATTCAAAGCCCGATATTTTACCCCTTAAACTTATCAATATCAACATTTTGTCCTCAATTATAATTCCTTTATAAAATTATAAAAGAGATTAATCTTTTTAGTATTTTGGTTTGAACACTAAATATGAAATTGAAAAATACCAACTTTCAATTAACAGTTTTGAAATAAATTTTTTTTAAATACCTTTAAAATATAGTAATTATCTGTTTCAATTTTTTATTTTAAAAAATTGTTTGCATGATTATTTGTTATTTTTGTATGCAGCTACGAAGTGTAACAACTTCGAACTTAGGTAATATATGTTTTCCTTTGTATTTTAATATTTTATTTACTTAATAAACTATTTATTAGCTTTTTAATAAATTTAGAAGGTAAAATATTACATTTTAATAAATTTAAGAATCAAAACATTGAATTTTGAATATGAGTTGATAAAGTATAAAACATGCCAAATGTTGAAGGGATAAAATGTATGTAACCTTAAATAACAAATACTTATTTGATTGATAATCCTCTTTAAACATTGGGTAGGAGGTCAATAAATAAGAAAATATAGTTAGAACACATTTTTCTAATTTTCCTTCAATAAATTGAGAATAATGAATATAAATAAATGATGAAGCAAAAGATGGAATAACATTTTTATACGTTGTTAAGCCATCAAGTTATATAAAAAATATTATTTAATTTAGTAATAATGAAACAACAGCTGTCACCTGGCAAAAGAGAGAACCTCCACAAGAAGACAAGAAGATAACTCACTTAGAATGATGGTTTTTTTTTCATTTTTCTAATATTTTATTAATTTGCTGGGAAGAAAAGAAGGCGACTTAA
This sequence comes from Vitis riparia, assembly GCF_004353265.1. Taxonomy (NCBI): domain Eukaryota; kingdom Viridiplantae; phylum Streptophyta; class Magnoliopsida; order Vitales; family Vitaceae; genus Vitis; species Vitis riparia. Next base: position 29,435,726 of record NC_048444.1, read on the forward strand.
GCAACCACTGAATAGAGAGGATAAGACTTAAGAGATTAGGTTGTAACATTTGACTTCTAGGAGAAGGATGACAGATGAATCAATCACATGTATTTCCTCAGTCCAAATTTCACCTTCGTCAAAAGGCATCAATCACTCAAACAACCACAAATCCAACTGATAGGCTCCATTCGGTGCCTATCCAACTTTTAATTTAGGCTATTTAAAATATATGATGATGAAATTTAAGCTGTTAAAGGATTGCGAAAGGTGAATCTCTACACCCAGAGAAGGTAAATTGGTGTTGTTTGAACAATTTTAAAAACAATTCCAATGCATACTTATCTAATTTTAGACTTGTTCACAATTTTCTCTTCTTTTTTGTGATGTCCCACATCGGATAGGGAAGAATGTTTCTGACACTATATATGTAGAGGTTCCTCTTCACCAAGTAGACGTAATTTAAAGCCGTATGTCCCCCTTTGGCCCAAAGCGGGTGCAGGTATTTTTTTCAATAAACTCAAATTTCCATTTCTACAAAATATCTCTACCAATAATAAGTACAAAAAAATTCTAAAATAACTTAACAAAAAAACATATATATATATATATATATATATATATATATATATATATATATATATCATCCCATTGTTCTTTTATTTAACTTAAAATCATGAGCATTAAATAAATAAAACTAAAGGCCTACAATAGATTGAAAATGTGCATTATAAAGAATAAACATTGAATACAAGATTTTACCTTACTCAAACCTGCCAATTCTCTTGTACCACTTGACTAGTACCTTTCACTTTCAACTATACAACTTTTTCTTCTGAAGTACACTTGGAGTTTACACCAAACTCGATCTCGACTTCTTGAATTTACACAAGAAGAAATTGAATTTTTATCCAAACCCAATAGTTTCAAAATTAAGAGATGAATGAAGAAAGGAATCAACACATTTTTTTTCTAAAAAATTCTATTAAAAATGGTTTGGAAAACAATAAGAAAGTTTGATTTTCTTTATAACCAAACACCTCAAATTTAGGAAAGGAAAAAGAACTAAAAAATGATGACTATTGCGACTTTGATATTCTCTTTACAAAACAGGAAGCAATTTTAGGGTTTTTAAATGAAAAAAGCCCTTGATCCAACCGATGAAATATCATCAGCAAAATGCAACTTGGATTGGTCCAACTTAAATTTGGATTGATCTTGGAACATAACATTTGAATGCTTAGTAAAAAATGCTTTCCAAGTCTTCATAACTTCTTTAAAAAAAAATTCAAGAAAAACAATATTTACATAATCTAGTTAATTCAATTCAATCAAACTCCAATCTCAACTACGAATGTTGATCTATTGACAAATTCAACTACTTGATTTTCATTAGGTAAGTAATTCGAAGAAGGATTTGAAAAACCAAATTAGGAGACCGTGGACCTTGCATTTTCGCATGATGCGTTCTCACTCGATGGTGTGACTCTCTATTTTATTTATTTGTGAAAAAATGATTTTTTTAGAAAAAGACTTGGAGTCGCGCACTTATTTTTGTTTTATTTTTAAAGGGAAAAAAAAAAAAAAACCTTAAGTGTGACTCCTTATTTGAAAAAAACAGTTTGTGGAAAACCAAAATCAGGTCTGGGGGTCAGGTTACCTATTAGGAAGGTACGGTGGTGAGCCGTAACACCCCTCTAAGCCCTATAATAAAGTCTCTACTAAATAAGGCGAGATAAATGTGACAATTGATAATGAAATCAATGGATACCAATGAAATAATAAAATAATAAAGCGAATCATGCATAAAAATAAGCAAAGTGAGAATGAGATTGTACCTTAACAGCAAATAATAGTGCGCTATCATGAAAACAAGGTTAGCTTAAGTATAAAATTATTGCATGCATGTCAAATATCATGACAAAGATCAAACAATATTCATTAATTATAGTAGTTGACAATCAGAAGAAAAAACTTATATGTAAAGCTCTCACCAAAGTCCAATTGATTTTGCATGAATTAATCTCACAAATTCCACTGTTTTGAAATTATGAAAATTGTCTTCATGCTTATTAAATAAAATCAAGGAAAACAAAAGATTATTTGAAAGTCAAAGAAAATTTGTGAATTGAAAATATTTGAAAAATTGAGTGGAATTAAAACTATTTGAAAGAAAATTGGAGTTTTGAAATTTATTTGAAAATTGAAGTCTCGAAAATTAAATTTAAAAAATTGGAATTTTAAGAAAAATATTTGGAAATGGGAATTCTGAGAATTAAATTTGAAAATAATTAAAGTTCGGAAAGTTAAAGTTTTGAAAATTAAACTTAAAAATTGGAGTTTTGAAAATTAAACTTAAAAACTAGAGTTTTGAAAAATTAAATTAAAAATTGGATTTTGGAAATTTATTTTCTAAAATTATTTGAAAATTGGGGTTTTGAAAATTAAATTTAAGAATTGGAGTTTTGGAAATTAAATTGAAAATTGGAATTTTGGAAAATAATTCGAGAATGGGAACTTTGGAAATTAGATTTAAAAATTGGAATTTTGGAAAATTAAACTTTGAAAATTAAATTTAAAAAATTGGGATTTTGAAAAGTTATTTTTAAGAATTGAAGTTTTGAAAATTAATTTTGAAAGAAATCGGAGTTTTGAAAATTAAATTTGAAAAAAACGGAATTTTAAAGAATTATTTGAAAATGAAAGTTTTTAAAAAATTAAATTTAGAAATTGGAATTTTAAAAAATTATTTGAAGATTAAAGTTTTGAAAATTAGAGTTTCGAAAATTATTTAAAATTTAAAGTTTTGAGAAAAACCCATAAGTGAAATCTTCAGCAAGTGGGTCCTCCAAATTTACACCCCCAAATAAAACAAAAAATTGTATTGTTTCCTTGCTTCACAACGCTTAATCTTTACCAAGAATGCAATACAATATACTCATGTATTAAAGGACTTATAATCCTTGATTCTTAAAGGATTTGAAGAAATCATATAAAGAAATTGGAAGAAAGAAATAAGTAATGGTTCTCTGTACACAAAATTCCTTATTTTTCTTCCAAACTAATAACACCCCATAATGAATTCTGGCACTGCCCTAAAATAAACAGGATGCTTCAAGGATTTGCACCAAAAAAACCCTTATGAAGGATTGTCACACCCTCGATTTTGGCCTAAATTTTTCACCTTGGATGTGCGATGCTAAGGACCGTTCCTTAGCCAACCTTCCTTCCCAGCACACTTTGAAAACCAAAGCAACCCCAAGCAAACAAATAAGGAACTAGGCAACAGCAAAGAAACCAAAACAGGGACAACAGAGATACGGGAACCTTCCCAACTTGTATTAACTCTCAACTACAAGATTACAAAATTGTTCTCCCTGAGTCAGAGAGCAAGCTTACACCCCTAAGCTTTCAGAGAATCCTAACTCACAATTATCTCCCCCTCTCTGCCCGTCTCAAGGATGCAGGTGCCCTTTTAAAAGAGACACTGCTGCAGTTACAATTCGAATTTCAAAAATTCAAGCTTGGAGCCATTTTGGGTGGTTATGCAACTGGCTGGAACCGCCCTGAACCGCCTTGCACAACCACCCACCCTCCAGGTCGTGGCCTGCTCGTGGACCACCTCCATGCATCAAGCCTTCAGCACCTCAGCCAACTGCTGCTTGTTGACCTGGTCCCCTGCTGCTCCAGCTAGCTGCCACTGACTAGCTGACCATCTACCTTGTCTCGAGCCCATCTCCTCAGCTGCTGGTGAGTCCTCCTAACAAGCTGCTGCCTTTCCCCAAAGGTGCCGCTTGTGACCGAGTGCTTCACCAACGTGCCTTGATCAAGGCTCTTTGGACTAGGCAGCATGCGCGAACCAGCTTGACCAGGTCTGGTGCTTCAGTGTGCCTTTCCCACACTGATGGCTGAGCCCACTGTCTGGCTAGCTCCATAGCAACGAACCATGGCATTGCGCCCATGGCTGATCCCTTCTTGGTGCACAGGGCATTGCGCCCCTGTGCTGTGAGTAGGCATGTCATCATGATGCGAGTCAGCTGCTGCCCCACTAGACCATGGCGTTGCGCCCATGGCTTGCTCAGCTGGCTCACCGCACAAGGATTAGGCGCCCTCGTGCCTGCGCGGGGAGGAGGTAGGCTGCACCTGGCCCCGTGCCGTTGCGGCCACGGGGTGCACCCTCACATGTCGTTGAGCCCATGTGGGTGTGCGCTCGAGTGCCTTCCGTGTGTCCTAGGCACGCCCAAGGCCATGCCATGGTGCCCCCTTGGTGCGCTCAAGATCCCCCTCGGCGCCCCCTTGAGTCACCTACCCCCCCCTTAAAGAGCAATACGGGCCGTTTCCAAAGTTTCTCCAGGAGACATCAAAATGTCTGAGGAGACATAATGGAATTATTTAATAAATAAAATAATTTCCAATATTAACCCTCGGCCCCATCTGCACCCACTTCGTAGCCCACAAGTGTCTGGTGCGCGCCTGGCTCGCTCGCGGTGCGCGCTTGGCTCGCCCTTGGTGCGCGTCTGGCTCGCCCGCGGTGCGCGTCTGGCTCGCCCGTGGTGCGCGCGCGGTGCTTGTCAGACTTGACTTCTGCCTTCTCACTTATCTTCTGGGGTTTGAACCACCAAACCTCCAGACCCTCCTTGCTTCCCTTGTCTAGGTTCTCATGGGTGCAAGGCCTACCCATGAGCCTTTTCCTCCCTATTCGGGTCAAGTGGCTAAGGGGCTGGCAATAGCCAACTGTGGAACTACCTATAGAAAATCCAATCTGGATGTGACTGTTGGTCTATTAGTTATTATTAACTTTGAGACACCCAAACAAACAGGGAAAACGAAACAAAAGAGAAAAAACAAAGTCTCATTCACCATCTATATTTGTAAAATCGAATACTAAATTTTGCATCAAAAACAAAAATATGCAATACCCAGATGAAATGGCGACATCACAGACTCAAAAACTTCCGGCAGGAATCAAATCTTGACAACCCACTTCCGTGTTTTCCTTGAGAAGCCAAAAACCTCGAATACCCAATCCCCAATTTTCCCAGAGAAATCAAAATCTGCAATACCCGGATGGGTATTTTCTTTGTATGGGAATCAAAAGAAAATATGAGAAAAACAAAGCATTAACACACATTCACCACCAAACAAACCAACAATGTTCAGGAACCACATGAGAAGATGAAAAACGAAGCAAGAAGTGCAAACAAGCAAGGAAAAAAACAACAAACGTACATAAAGGTCCTCGCGCTTTGTTTTTCTTCCTTCTATTCCTCCCCTCACCCCCCTGCTGGTTTCTTTCTTCTAAACCCAACTTTCCAGATTTTTCTCTAAAAAAAATCTCCCATCTCTGTTTGTTTTTCCTTTCTCTCCCAAACCGTCTTTGTTTCTTACAGCTCCTCCTCTCCGGAAAACTCACCCATGTCTTTTCCGTCCAACCTTTCTTCTCTCACAAGCTGCTACCAACTCCACTGCTCCTGGTTCAGCAAAAAAGTCACCATCTCAACCACCATTGGAATTGAGCCTTATAGGCCCACTGTCAGCCCCTTAGCCACTTGACCCGAATAGGGAGGAAAAGGATCATGGGTAGGCCTTGCACCCATGAGGACCTAGACAGTGAAGCAAGGAGGGTCTAGAGGGTTGGTGGTTCAAACCCTAGATGATAAGTGAGAAGGCAGAAGTCAAGTCTGACAAGCACCGCGCGCGCACCACGGGCGAGCCAAACACGCACCGCGCGCGCACCGCGGGCGAGCCAGACACGCACCGCGCGCGCACCACGGGCGAGCCAGACGCGCACCGCGGGCGAGCCAGACGCGCACCGCGGGCGAGCCAGACGCGCACCGCGCGCGCACCAATGGTGAGCCAGACGCGCACCAAGGGCAAGCCAGGCGCGCACCAGACACTTGTGGGCTACGAAGTGGGTGCAGATGGGGGTCGAGGGTTAATATTGGAAATTATTTTATTTATTAAATAATTCCATTATGTCTCCTCAGACATTTTGATGTCTCCTGGAGAAACTTTGAAAACGGCCCGTATTGCTCTTTAAGGGGGGGTAGGTGACTCAAGGGGGCGCCGAGGGGGATCTTGAGCGCACCAAGAGGGCACCATGGCACGGCCTTGGGCGTGCCTAGGACACACGGAAGGCACTCGAGCGCACACCCACATGGGCTCAACGACATGTGAGGGTGCACCCCGTGGCCGCAACGGCACGGGGCCAAGTGCAGCCTACCTCCTCCCCGCGCAGGCACGAGGGCGCCTAATCCTTGTGCGGTGAGCCAGTTGAGCAAGCCATGGGCGCAACGCCATGGTCTAGTGGGGGCAGCAGCTGACTCGCATCACGACATGCCAACTCACAGCACAGGGGCGCAATGTCCTGTGCACCAAGAAGGGATCAGCCATGGGCGCAATGCCATGGCTCGTTGCATTGAAGCACCAGACCTGGTCAAGCTGGTCCGTGCATGCTGCCTAGTTCAAAGAGCCTTGATCAAGGCACGTTGGTGAAGCACTCGGTCACAAGCGGCACCTTTGGGGGAAGGCAGCAGCTTGTTAGGAGGACACACCAGCAGCTGAGGAGATGGGCTCAAGACAAGGTAGCTGGTCAGCTAGTCAGTGGCAGCTAGCTGGAGCAGCAGGGGACCAGGTCAACTAGCAGCAGTTGGCTGAGGTGCTGAAGGCTTGATGCATGGAGGTGGTCCACGAGCAGGCCACGACCTGGAGGGTGGGTGGTTGTGCAAGGCGGTTCAGGGCGGTTCCAGCCAGTTGCATAACCACCCAAATTGGCTCCATGCTTGAATTTTTGAAATTCGAATTGTAACTGCAGCAGTGTCTCTTTTAAAAGGGCATCTGCATCCTTGAGACGAGCAGAGAGAGAGGGAAGGAGAGAATTGTGAGTTGGGTTCTCTGAAAGCTTAGGGGTGTAAGTTTGCTCTCTGACTCAGGGAGAACAATTTTGTATTCTTGTAGTTGAGAATTAATACAAGTTGGGAAGGTTCCCGTATATCTGTTGTTCCTGGTTTTGGTTTCTTTACATGTTGCCTGGTTCCTTATTTGCTTGCTTTGGCTTTCGAAGTGTGCTGGGAAGGAAGGTTGGCTAAGGAAGGTCCTTAGCACCGCACATCCAAGGTGAAAATTTTTGGCTAAAGTCGAGGGTGTGACAATTGGTATCAGAGCCCGCACCAGAGATGGCTGGTGGTAGTGCAATGGAGGCCCTGCGGGAAAGAATGGCTCGGATTGAAGAAATTTTGGGAGAATGGCCAGGTGAGGAAGGCTCTGTGGCTTCGTGGGCAGAAAACGCCATGGGGGAAATTCATGTGCAGAGGAATATGCTGGAATCCCATGATGGTTTCTTTGAAGAGAAACTTGGTGGGTTGAAGGCCGAGATGCAGTCCCTAATGGATGGTTTCAAGGAAACCCTGCAGTCATACGGAGAAGACATGGTCGTCCTTAAAAAGGCTGTGTTGCAGGGATCCTCTTCAAGCCCTGAAGCCCCTTCTTCCAAGGTTCGTGTTCCAGAGCCTAAGGGCTTCAACGGCAACAGAAACGCAAAGGAGTTGGAGAACTTCCTGTGGGACATGGAGCAGTTCTTCAAAGCTGCTCGTGTTCCTGATGGCGAGAAGGTGTCCATCACCAGCATGTATTTGGCTGGTGATGCCAAGTTATGGTGGCGGACCAGGATGGAGGATGATGCAGAGTTTGGAAGGCCCCAAATCACCACTTGGGAGACTCTGAAGAAGGAACTGAAAGATCAGTTCCTCCCCACCAACACTGCTTGGGTGGCCCGAGAAGCCTTAAAACGGCTTAGACACACCGGATCTGTGAGGGAGTACGTCAAGGAGTTCAGTTCCTTGATGCTGGACATAAAGAACATGTCAGAGGAGGACAAGCTCTTTAATTTCATGTCAGGCTTGCAAGGATGGGCGCAGACGGAACTAAGGAGGCAAGGTGTTCGTGATCTCCCTGCTGCCATGGCTGCAGCAGATTGCCTGGTGGACTACAAGATGAGTGGCACCATCCCCACCATGCAAAGACCCAAGTCTGAGGGAAGCAAGAAGGCTAAGGCTGAGGGCAAGACTTCTAAGAAGTCTGATTGGAAGAAACAAGGCAAGAAACCTGCTGCATGGGGAAAACCAGTGGAGAAGACCACCAAGGTTGTGCAGCAGACCACCCGAATGATGGGATGCTTCATCTGCAATGGCCCTCACCGAGCCAAGGATTGTCCCAAGAGAGAAAAACTCTCTGCTCTTGTGACTGCAGACGACAAGGGAGATACTGACCCAGAGACACCTCCTAGAGTCAATCCGTTGCAGCTCCTGAACGTGATTCATGGTGAGACCCCAGTCCAGAAGTCCCTTATGCATATTCATGCAATTGTGAATGGGGTGCAGGTGAAAGCCTTAGTGGACAGTGGTGCCACTCACAATTTTGTGGCTACCAAAGAAGCGGTAAGGTTGGGACTGAAGCTGGAGGAAGACACCGGTCGGATCAAAGCAGTAAATAGCAAAGCTCAGAAGATCCAAGGGGTAGCAAGGAATGTCCCAATGCAAATTGGTGACTGGAAAGGTATGTGCAGCCTACTTTGTGTACCCTTGGATGACTTTGATTTGATCCTTGGTGTGGACTTTCTTTTGAGGGCTAAGGTGGCCCTGATTCCTCATCTTGGGGGACTGATGGTGTTGGAAGAGAGACAGCCCTGCTTTGTGCAGGCTTTGAAGGCAAAAGATGGTGGCAAGAGCCAACCCGAGATGCTGTCTGCCATCCAGTTGAAAAAGGGACTAAAGAGGGGCCAAGAGACCTATGTTGCAACCCTGATTGAGATCAAGGAGGGACAGTCAGTGGAAGTCCCTGACTCAGTGGTCAAAATCCTCAAGGAGTTCAAAGACGTGATGCCTGCAGAACTCCCCAAGGAGTTGCCTCCCCGGCGACCTATTGACCACAAGATCGAGTTGCTGCCTGGAACAAAGGCCCCTGCTCAAGCCCCTTATCGGATGCCTCCTGCAGAGTTGCTGGAGTTGCGAAAACAGTTGAAGGAGTTGTTGGATGCAGGTCTGATCCAACCTTCAAGGGCTCCCTATGGTGCACCTGTGCTGTTCCATAAGAAGCACGATGGCTCACTCCGCATGTGTGTGGACTACAGAGCCCTCAATAAGGTGACCATCAAGAACAAGTACCCGATCCCCTTGGCTGCTGAGCTGTTTGACAGACTGTCAAAAGCCTCCTACTTCACCAAGCTGGATCTGAGATCGGGCTACTGGCAGGTTCGAATTGCAGCAGGAGACGAGGCAAAGACCACTTGTGTAACTCGGTATGGATCATACGAGTTTTTGGTAATGCCCTTTGGATTAACTAATGCCCCTGCTACATTCTGTAACCTAATGAATGATGTTCTATTTGACTACTTAGATGCATTTGTGGTAGTGTATCTAGATGACATAGTGGTTTACAGTAAGTCTCTAATAGAACATGAGAAGCACTTGAGATTGGTGTTTCAGAGATTGAGGGAGAACAGGCTTTATGTAAAGCCAGAAAAGTGCGAGTTCGCTCAGGAGGAGATTACCTTTCTTGGGCACAAGATCAGTGCAGGCCTGATCAAGATGGACAAGGGCAAGGTGCAGGCTATAATGGAGTGGTCAGCCCCTACCAAAGTGACTGAGCTGCGGTCCTTCCTTGGCTTGGCCAACTATTACAGAAGGTTCATCAAGGGGTATTCAAAGGTGGTGTCTCCCCTTACTGACCTGCTGAAGAAGGACAACCAGTGGAATTGGAGCCTTCAGTGTCAAACAGCCTTTGAAGGCTTGAAGAAGGCCATCTCCACTGAGCCTGTGCTGCGTTTGCCTGACTTGGACTTACCTTTTGAAGTCCAGACAGATGCCTCGGATAGGGCTTTGGGAGGAGTCTTGGTGCAGGAAGGGCACCCTGTTGCATTTGAAAGCCGGAAGCTGAACAATGTCGAGCAGAGGTACTCCACCCATGAGAAGGAGATGACGGCTGTGGTTCACTGCCTGCAGCAGTGGAGACATTATTTGTTGGGAAGCATCTTCACAGTGGTCACTGACAATGTGGCCAACACCTTCTTCAAGACCCAGAAGAAGTTAAGCCCCAGACAAGCACGATGGCAAGAGTTCCTGGCCGACTTCAAGTTTGAGTGGCTGCATCAACCAGGAAGGCATAACACAGTGGCTGATGCCTTGAGTAGGAAGGAGGTAATAGCCTACATCACTGCCCTCTCAGAAGTCATCTCTGACTTCAATGAGAAAATCAAGCAGGCTGCAGAGCATGATCCTGCTTATGATAAGCTGAAACAGCAAGTCAAGGAAGGCGTGATCAGAAGGTATTGGCTAGAGGGAGACCTCCTTGTGGCTAAAGGAGGAAGATGGTATGTTCCTGTGGGCCACTTAAGGAAGGAACTACTTCGGGAAACCCATGATGCAAGGTGGGCAGGCCATCCCGGTGAAGAGAGGACTCTAGCATTGCTAGCTAGATCCTACTATTGGCCTAAGATGGGTGAAGATGTGGAAGCATATGTGAAGTCTTGCTTAGTCTGTCAGATGGACAAGACTGAAAGAAGAAAGGCTGCTGGGTTGCTGCAGCCCCTCCCTGTTCTAGAGAAACCTTGGGAGAATATTTCTATGGACTTCATCACTGGATTTCCAAAGGTTCGTGATTTTAAATCTATCTTTGTTGTTGTAGATAGATTTTCCAAGTATGCTGTTTTTATACCTGCTCCTGATGCTTGCCCTGCGGAGGAGGCGGCTAAGTTGTTCTTCAGCAACGTTGTCAAACATTTTGGACTACCTAAAGACATAGTCAATGATCGAGACGCAAGATTCACAGGTAGATTTTGGGTTGAGCTGTTCAGACTCTTGGGTTCGGAGTTGAAGTTTTCCATAGCCAACCACCCTCAGACTGATGGGCAGACTGAGAGGATCAATGCTTTGCTGGAAGAGTACCTAAGGCATTATGTGACAGCGACTCAAAAGAATTGGGTGGATTTGATGGACACTGCCCAGTTGTGCTACAACTTGCAGAGGAGCTCAGCAACAGGGATGAGTCCCTTTGAGCTGGCTATTGGGGTATAGCCACGGATGCCTTTGGAGGTGGCTAAGCAGAGGACTGGAGGTAATAATCCTGCAGCTTACAAGATGGCTCAATCCCGGCAGGAGATGTTTGATGAAGCCCGGGACAGTCTAGAGAAGGCAGCTAGACGCATGAAGAAGTATGCAGATCGGAATCGGAGACCCTTAGAATTTCAGGTTGGGGACAAGGTCCTCCTGAAATTGACTCCTCAGATCTGGAAGAAGATCAGTAGCAAGACAAGACAGAGGGGTTTGATTCCTAAGTATGATGGACCATTCGAAGTGATCAAACGAGTTGGGCAGGTGGCCTACATGTTGCAGCTACCTGAGAGGCTAAAGCTTCACCCAACATTCCATGTGAGTTTTCTGAAGCCTTACCATGAAGACTTGGATGCTGAGAGAGTGCAGACCAGACGGGCACCTCCCTTGGTCATGAAGCAATTTGATCGTGAGATAGAGACAATCCTGGATCATAGAACCATGGGACATAGCAGAAAGAATCGGCGAACCGATTTCTTGGTTCAGTGGAAGGGCACTTCAGAAGCAGATGCTACATGGGAAAGAGACGTTACTTTATGGCAGTTTGAGAAGGAGGTCCAGACCTATTGGCAGTCTAAGTCGACGAGGGCGTCGACTTCAGCAGGCGGGGGTGGGTTTGTCAGCCCCTTAGCCACTTGACCCGAATAGGGAGGAAAAGGATCATGGGTAGGCCTTGCACCCATGAGGACCTAGACAGTGAAGCAAGGAGGGTCTAGAGGGTTGGTGGTTCAAACCCTAGATGATAAGTGAGAAGGCAGAAGTCAAGTCTGACAAGCACCGCGCGCGCACCACGGGCGAGCCAAACACGCACCGCGCGCGCACCGCGGGCGAGCCAGACACGCACCGCGCGCGCACCAATGGCGAGCCAGACGCGCACCGCGCGCGCGCCAAGGGCAAACCAGGCGCGCACCAGACACTTGTGGGCTACGAAGTGGGTGCAGATGGGGGTCGAGGGTTAATATTGGAAATTATTTTATTTATTAAATAATTCCATTATGTCTCCTCAGACATTTTGATGTCTCCTGGAGAAACTTTGAAAACGGCCCGTATTGCTCTTTAAGGGGGGGGTAGGTGACTCAAGGGGCGCCGAGGGGGATCTTGAGCGCACCAAGGGGGCACCATGGCACGGCCTTGGGCGTGCCTAGGACACACGGAAGGCACTCGAGCGCACACCCACATGGGCTCAACGACATGTGAGGGTGCACCCCGTGGCCGCAACGGCACGGGGCCAAGTGCAGCCTACCTCCTCCCCGCGCAGGCACGAGGGCGCCTAATCCTTGTGCGGTGAGCCAGCTGAGCAAGCCATGGGCGCAACGCCATGGTCTAGTGGGGGCAGCAGCTGACTCGCATCACGACATGCCAACTCACAGCACAGGGGCGCAATGCCCTGTGCACCAAGAAGGGATCAGCCATGGGCGCAATGCCATGGCTCGTTGCATTGAAGCACCAGACCTGGTCAAGCTGGTCCGTGCATGCTGCCTAGTTCAAAGAGCCTTGATCAAGGCACGTTGGTGAAGCACTCGGTCACAAGCGGCACCTTTGGGGGAAGGCAGCAGCTTGTTAGGAGGACACACCAGCAGCTGAGGAGATGGGCTCAAGACAAGGTAGCTGGTCAGCTAGTCAGTGGCAGCTAGCTGGAGCAGCAGGGGACCAGGTCAACTAGCAGCAGTTGGCTGAGGTGCTGAAGGCTTGATGCATGGAGGTGGTCCACGAGCAGGCCACGACCTGGAGGGTGGGTGGTTGTGCAAGGCGGTTCAGGGCGGTTCCAGCCAGTTGCATAACCACCCAAATTGGCTCCATGCTTGAATTTTTGAAATTCGAATTGTAACTGCAGCAGTGTCTCTTTTAAAAGGGCATCTGCATCCTTGAGACGAGCAGAGAGAGAGGGAAGGAGAGAATTGTGAGTTGGGTTCTCTGAAAGCTTAGGGGTGTAAGCTTGCTCTCTGACTCAGGGAGAACAATTTTGTATTCTTGTAGTTGAGAATTAATACAAGTTGGGAAGGTTCCCGTATATCTGTTGTTCCTGGTTTTGGTTTCTTTACATGTTGCCTGGTTCCTTATTTGCTTGCTTTGGCTTTCAAAGTGTGCTGGGAAGGAAGGTTGGCTAAGGAAGGTCCTTAGCACCGCACATCCAAGGTGAAAAATTTTGGCTAAAATCGAGGGTGTGACAGCACTTAACACTTCCAAAGGGAAGGCCAGAGGCTCAAGACCGTAGCCCCTCAATCCATCAATTGTTTATTTGTTCCCATAAAAAAGGCGTTCCCAAGAAGTGAACTTAAGACGAAACCCTTAACCATTAAGGTTCACCTAAATGTTAATCATGGTACCTTTAAAGGGATAAATAAATAATTAGTGTGATTGAGGGGCTACGGTTCTGAGTCTCTAGCCTTCCTTTCGGAGATGTTAAGCACCAACCATGGTAAGCCCATAAAACTCAATCCTAACATCACCATGGCAAGGTGGTGGTGCCCTTTTTTCCACACGTCCCATGCAGCCTCTCTGGAAGCCATCCCCCACTCTAAATGAAATGTTCAGCCAACTCCTGAGTAGCCCGGAAAGGGGTCTACAGAGACACTTAAAAATTTTGTTCAAAATTGTCAACCTCACTACCACATAATATAAATATATGAAATTAATATGAAAACAAATGAGATTAAAATATATAAATAAATATAAAATAATATGATTAATAACTATCAAAGTTCTGAAAATAAAATATTAGGTGACTCTACCAATCGGAAATTCAATCAATAGATTCATTAAAACCGAAATTGATTTTTGATAATTAAATATTATCAATTTATTAAAAAATTTCCCTCCATGAAGATATTGATTATTTTTCACAATAATTTATTTTAAATTTTTTTAATTAAAAAGCAGTGAACTTCACTGTGCGGTGTCTATGAAGAAGAAGCTGCTTATGGGAGACCAGGTGGTGACTGTTGTGGGTTTGGGGGAGAGGGAAAAAATAGCCAAGGAAGAAGAAGACGAGAAGGAAGAGAGAGGGGGGAGGCGGCATTGTCTTGGTTCCTTGCGTGGGGTTGCAGATAGAAGAAGGGAGGGAGTGGTTATTGGGGTTTCAGAGCAAAGGAGAGAGACGCTCTGGTTCTGGTTGTGGGTATGATATAATCCGTCTGGGTGTGTTTTTGGAAGAAAAAGAGAAAAGGGTACAGAAAGGGAAAATAAAGAGAGAGACGGATGATAAAGCACTAACTGAAAAAAGAGGAAAATAAAAACAAAGAAGGAATGGGAGAAAGAGAAAGGACGAGAGAGCAGAGGGTGTCATGTCACAGGGAGAAAGAGAGAGAGAGAGTGACGCTGGAAGAGGGAGAGAAAGAAACGATGTGGGCATAGTGAACGTTTGATACTACAGTGGTAAGAAATTAATGCGAAGGAAAAGAGCGGGGAGGGTAGACAAATTTTGGTTATTTACAAAGAATTTTATAGAATTTAATATTTTTATCTTCCAAACCACCTTTATATTCTTAATTTTCTCACCTTTTCCATGTTATTATTATAATTTTTTGCATATTTTAAAAAAAGTCACTGTCTGTGAATAATGAATATACAGATTTTTTATTTTGAAAATAACAGAATAAAAAAACAGGTGATAGAATAAAAAGTTAAAAAAAATAAAAATAAATAAATAGATGGAACAAAAAATAGAATAGAAAAATAAATTTAAAAGAGTATAAAATAAGAAAGAAAAACTAAGCAGTACATTTTCTCATTAAGAAATTGAAATTGCCGATGTGGCATATACACATCATCTCAGTATTTCCTCGTTTAGCAACAGGGTGGCCCAAGCTCCAAGCTTTATGTGTCAGTGCGTCTCCCTAATCCCGATATAATTGCACGTTTTTCGCTGTACTGATCTCATTCTATTTCTATTCTGTAGCCATGGCAGCTAAGAAAGCGTTGGCGTCATTCCCCAAAGTTTTGCTTGATGAAGTGGAGAAATGGGGTGGGAGGAAGCAGACTGGTGTGAGCTTGAGGTACATGACCAAGTTTGGGTCTCAACCTACAAGCAGAAACTTGGTCTTTTCTGCTCAATTCCTCCACAAGGAACTTCCAATTAGGATTGCCAGGAGAACCCTTGAGCTCCAGAGCTTGCCCTTTGGCTTGTCCCAGAAGCCTGCTGTCCTCAAGGTACTCCCCACTTTTGTTGATCTCATTTTCTTCAACCGTCTCTTAATGGGTAATCGTTAATCAAATTTCGTGGGGGTTTTTTTTTTTTGTCTATTCTGGGTTCCTGAAATGGGGTCCTGGAGTTCTTGTGGTTTCTTGGTGATTTGGCAAATGGGTTTAGTTTCCTGTCTGATTTTTGGGGTGGGTTTGTTTTAATTTCTGCAGTCTATAAAATTCATCAAAACAACCAGAAACATCAAACAACTACCGAATTTGGTTATACAGTGTTTAATTACTTTCATTGGATTGTTATAGCAGATACAGATGTGGAATTATTTTGTAGAGTTTTATTTGGGTTTTGATTCATTAGAGTCGTGCCGTCTTGGCCTTGGGATTTTTGCGTTCGGAATTCAACATTTACCTTGTTTCATGCTTGTGGGATTTGACTAAAATGCTATTTTATTTGTTTGATTTGGGTGCATTGTCCTTTTTATTTTTATTTATGTGAAAACCTTATCTAGAATCTGTACCGATTTCGTTTATAGAAGCAATCCATTTCCTTTATAGGCGGTTTAATCGGCAGATATATATAGATTGAGAATGATCAGTCTGACTTGTTTGGAGCCGTAGTGTTGATCTTTGCTTATAGCTGGTTCAATCATCGTTATTCTCAACTGTTACTGCATACTCTTAAAGATTCTATGTAACGACCCGCACCCAACCATGTAGATATTGTCCGCTTTGGGCCCAAGGGGGCCCTCACGGCTTTAAAACGCGTCTACTTGGTTAAGAGGAGCCTCTACATATATAGCGCCAGGAACTTCCTCCCTATCCGATGTATGCAGACACAACGTCCTCGTTGTGTCCCATGGGATTGCGGGGCCAAACAGACAAAGCCAAACAAACCCCCACACCGGGGTCAGGGATCGGCTCTGATACCATTTGTAACGACCCGCACCCAACCATGTAGATATTGTCCGCTTTGGGCCCAAGGGGGCCCTCACGGCTTTAAAACGCGTCTACTTGGTTAAGAGGAGCCTCTACATATATAGCGCCAGGAACTTCCTCCCCTATCCGATGTGGGACATCACATTCTACATATACAAATAAGGCCATATTGCATTTTCCTGTTCTAAGGCACCTGATATTTTCTCAGAAATGTTTTGTTGACGTTAACCAAAGAGTTGTTTTGCTGCTAAATTTGTTGTAACTTGGTCAATTTGATCACTATTTTTTTATGCTGTGAGTTTGCTGCAAAGTTTGAGGTTGTAAATACAAGTGTGCCATTCTTTTTCTCGATTGTTAGGTTCGAGACTGGTATTTGGAGTCATTCCATGACATCCGATCCTTTCCTGAGGTCAAGGATACTAGTGATGAGTTGGGTTTTACGAACATGATCAAGATGATTAAAGTGAGGCATAACAATGTGGTCCCTATGATGGCTTTGGGTGTTCAACAGCTGAAGAGCGATATTAATCCAAAAGCCCGAAAGCTTGATGAGATCCATCAGTTTCTGGATAGGTTTTACATGTCAAGAATTGGAATTCGTATGCTTATTGGTTAGTTTTTCATTTACTTTCACCATCTTATTTTCTCCCCTTAATCCAGTTTCAATATGCAAGTCTATACTTATTCCCTTCTCTTTATGCTACTGGTAAAGTTTTGGGAAAATTTTTGTTCCACCTGCATTGATCCAATGTTTCATTCTTGGGTGGAACTCAGGGCAGCATGTGGCGCTGCATGATCACAATCCACAACCTGATTGTGTAGGCTGTATACATACTAAGGTGTCCCCTATGGATGTTGCACGGAATGCCAGTGAGGATGCCCGTGCTATTTGTTTACGAGAGTATGGGAGTGCTCCTGATGTTAACATATATGGGGACCAATGTTTTACTTTCCCGTAAGCTCTATGTCTTTCATTTTCATTTCATGGGCAACCTTTTTACCTCTCCAATTCATCTTCTTATTCCAGTTCTTCAGATCAATCTCATGGCTTACCTCCCAAGTTTACTAGTTCTAGATTCAATCTATCCATTGCTAAAGCTCTGCTACTGGAAACGTAGGAGCTTTCTAATCATTGTGCCTTCACTGCTTAACGTAGGAAAACATCCATTGATATAGAAAGTTGAGTAGCTTTTACCAAATGAGATCTTGTCAACAAAGAATTGAGAAAATAAATTCATCCGTTATTATTGATGTTTGGCTAAAGCAGCAGCATGTTAGAACATTCTGGTGTAAAGTACTACCAAAACCAGACTTTCCCACTGAGCTTGATGGCATCTTCTCTTATTAATTTCATCCAGTTCGTTATCAGTCTGTCTCCCCATTTTTGGTACTTTGATTTGGACCAACTTGTGTCTGCTTCTTGATGCAGTGATCGGGCTGCCTTGAACAGTGTTTGAACCTGTAGCAGTCAAGACATAAAGCTAAAAAAAGCCTAGCTTAGAATTTAACCAGAAATCATCTCTAACTTCTGCCAAAATCTGACCCAACTCCCATGACATCACATTATAGTCTAGAGCAAAGCCCTCAGTCTTTATACCACCCTTTGTTGTGGATTGGGTTTGTTGGATCCTGGCTGTTCAATCTTGCAGGATGATGGACTATGTAAATATAGTTTTCTCTTTGTGTTTGATTGTGAACATCCATTTAATCTTCATCGAAGTCATGATTTTGTTTGATTTCACAAGGGAAGTAACATTTTCAGTTTTTGTTTCATGGTCTCTTGTTTTACTTTATTACAGTTATGTTCCAACACACTTGCACCAGATGGTATTTGAGCTGGTTAAGAATTCCTTGCGTGCTGTCCAAGAGCGGTTCATGGACTCAGACGACATTGCACCTCCAGTTCGAATCATTGTTGCAGATGGACTAGAGGATGTTACAATTAAGGTATGTGCTTCACTGTCATCGAGTGGACAAATTCTTTAGTCTTGTGAAGCATTCATAATGTTCTTGAGTGGTGTGTTGTGTATGATCATTCTTCGTCATCATCTGACCAATGGTTTGATGTTGGCTATCAACCTAAGTATCCCGACACCCATGTGCATATTATAAATGCTAGCTATCTTCTTTACCCAAGTGCTTGGAATTGAGATTGGACAATTTTGATTTCATAGCATATGTTCTATATTGGAAAATGTAAAAGTGAATGATCAGTGTACATTACAAATGAAATGGAAGTAATTTCTTGGAATCCTGAAGTGGCCCTATTTAAGTAAGTGTTAAGGAAAAAAAATTAGGATGATTCTGTCTCATGTGGTTGCTGAACTTCTTCTTGATTCGTCTACTACATCTGGTAAATGCGTTTGCCGCTTGGTTAACCAATCGATTGTGTGTGTGTGTGTTTTCGAAACTCTAGATCTCAGATGAAGGGGGTGGCATCCCAAGAAGTGGCCTTCCCAAAATTTTTACGTATCTTTACAGTACTGCAAGAAATCCATTAGATGAGAACTTAGACCTTGCATCAGCTGATAGAGTGACAATGGCTGGATATGGATGTGGGCTTCCAATAAGCCGTCTATATGCTCGGTATTTTGGAGGAGATCTGCAAATTATTTCCATGGAAGGATATGGTGAGTTCAACATCTTATCTGTTAAGAGTAAATCCAACAAACTTTCTCCCTGCTGATAAAATAAAAAAACTTCTAGATTCATTTCTGGATTAAAATTAAACTCATTCTCCTCCTATAACCTGAATTTCTGAACAAATGCACTGGTTAATACATTTACTTGCTACCTGAATCATTTTTTCTTCCCTATTGTTTCAACCACATTACCAAGTCAACTTATCATTTATTCTCTCAATCGTTCAACTATTTGAGCTGTTAACACTTGTAACTAAACCTTCTTGCTTCACTTAAAGTTCTTTGCTGGTTTATTGAAAAAAGGGCAAGGAGGAAATCGGGTGGTTCATGGGTCAGAGTTGTTTGTTGCAAGGATTAAAGCATGTGTCCCAACAAGAACACTTGTGAAACACCTGATTCTGGGTTTATTTTATTTTAAATAGCATTTTCAGAAAGTTTATTTTGTTTTTGTGTTGGATAGAGGATACTTTTATGCTTTCAAGAAACCGCATCATTTCAAGTTTTGCTGATATACACGGTTCCTAGTGACAACTCCCAACTCCATCTGACTGAGCTTTACCAACCAAATTTGTGCCTAACATCTGAACTCATGATCTGCATATACAGGGACTGATGCTTACCTTCATTTGTCACGCCTGGGAGACTCAGAGGAGCCCCTGCCATAGTTGGGGTGCCCCAAGTCTGTTCCTCAGACAGCATATACTAGGAGTCAAGAAATATGATGCCAAGACTTGTACATTCTGAATAGAGAAAATGTATGACACTCAAATTCTCATAACCCTTCACTTTGACAGTCTTTCTCATCAATTTTCTTTGTCATATGGTGACGGGTAAATGATATCAAACCTTGCCCATTTGTGCAAAGAGCACAGTTTTGAAGTAATATTTCCTTCTAGTCACTTTACATGTTCAGTTTCTTTCAGTATATAGTAAGGGCCTAAGGGCTGAGGTCATGACATGAACAATCCAGGCTATTTCATGGTCTCCAAGAGAACCAAGATTGAATATTCTTCACCCAAAAGCCTAGCTCATGCATATCCGGACCTGTAACCTTATTTGTTTGTTTGCTTCTTTTGTTTGTTTTGGTGGCGGTGGTGGTAGTGTTTATTAAATTTGAGGTTGAAAATAATATAGACTGGCTCGTTGCTTTACTAAATCTATTTGGTATGTCTTGGTACAACAATATTGCTCTTAGATTCTTAACTTCGAAGGATGGGGTCATTGATTATTAATTCTTAGGAACGAATTTGTGGAATGATACAAATTGATTTGGAAAAATCTATAATGTGGAATTTATTGAAATCTTAATTAGGATATGATAGAATTTGGACGTCTAGGCATAAACAAATTAGGGTTCGATAATTGTAATAGGATGTAATTATGTTTTTAGGATGATGAAGAATGAAAGTGAAAAGAAACATAAAAAATGGGTTGGGGATGAGGACATGGGAAGGGTGGGTAGGGAGGAAGCCACCGTTCTTATTTCTTAAGCAACTTGATGACATTAGATTATGGATACAAGGATAGATTAGGGATTTGAATATAGAAAGGGGGCCTTTATTCCCTTCTTTCTCCTTTCCTCTTTGTCTTTTTGTTTGGCTAAAAAGAAAGTCTTACACGTTGGAGAAGCAACACATGGGCGGAGGATGACACTGACCTCTCTCCACACTTCATCTGCTCCTCTTTCCAACTATAAAAGATTAAATAAAGGAGAGAGAGGGGGGCGGTGAGACTGAGTCTCTTCTCTGGAGGCTACAAGTGTGGGACCTTGGGTGACTTTGATTTTGACTCTCATCTGCAGTCTCCGCTCCTCTCCCCACGCCACTCGGGTGTTTTTACCGTCAATTCAATAACCCTCCACCCACCATCAGTCATCATTCTCTTTCCTTCGACTTCTTCATTCCTCGTGACTTGATATCGAATAAAAGAATAAGATCAATGTATAAGTATAACAATACAAATAAACGAGATTGGATGATTAATCGTCAGACATGACAACATTTAATTGATAATATTATTATATAGATACCAAATAAATATTTATTAAGATATAATTATTTTTGAGAATAATTTTTTATTCTTACTTGTAAATTATTAATTTTTTAAAATAATTATTTACATTTACCAACCAGGGTTGATAAATATTTATATTTAAAGTATTAAAAAGTGTTTTTAGGAAAATCATCAATGATAACAGTGATTTTTAAAAACGTTTTTTAAGATTAAAAATATTTTCTAAAATGAGTGCTAGAGGAATCTTATTAAAGCTTAAACTTTTGTTAAACTTTAATTAATTATATTTCCATTTTATAAATGAGATAGTAGGAGAAATACGAGTATTTGAATATAATGCTGGCGTAAAGAAGTGGATGAGGGCATAAAGGGCCCCAAGTCTAGCGACTGCCAGTCCAGGGGCTCCACCGTAATCTCACCTTCCCATCGCAACTCTCTCCATCTTCTTTTTCTTTTTCTTTTTCTTTTTCTTTTTCTTTTTCTTTTAGATTGACATTAGATTAGATTTATAAATTATAGCGGCCTCTACATCTTCGCCAGAAGGCTAAAATTATTGGAATGGTGAATATGGGAGGTGGCGGAGGCAGCGGTCAAACGATGTCCTTTATGGCTGCAGGCGATGGCTCCGGTGGCGGCGGATCGGGTGTTGCAGAGGCTCAGTACGCGGGGGCGAAGACGTCTGTATGGTGGGACATAGAGAATTGCCAGGTCCCCAAGGGCTGCGAACCCCACTCCATCGCCCAGAACATAAGCTCAGCTCTGTTCAAGATGAACTACAAAGGTCCCGTCTCCATCTCCGCCTACGGCGACACCCATCGGATTCCTCCTCCCGTTCAGCAAGCCCTCTCCAGCACCGGCATCGCCCTCAACCACGTCCCCGCTGGTCCGTACGCTTTCATTTCTCCGATTCTTCTTTTCCTATTTCGTAATTCGCTCTGATCTCCGACCGCGATTCTTGGAATCATTGCTGAATTGTTTGATTATGGTGGTTTTGTTTCGATCGATGTTCGATTCGAGTGTCTTTGTTGTGGTTTCATGACCTCCATTTCTTGTGCCTCTTCTAATTCATGGTGCTTTCCTAAGGTTTTTTTTCTCTGATCGCTGACTTGACTTGTTTAATTATGACGTTTTGCTACGATCAGTCTTCAATTCAACGGACTTTGTTTTACTGAGTCGTAGTCGAATCTTTCTTACTCCTTTTCTGTGTTGGTGAGTGGATCTGCCGTGAGTGGATCTGCCGAGATTATTATATTTTCTGCTGAATTAGAAGTTCAGATCTTGACTTTTGGCTGGTAGAATTGTGTTTGATCCGAAGATAAGAGCTCTCCTTCATTTAGACTAGGGGCTTTGGTTTATAATACTAGTTTTGTTGCAGTTGAACCTCTGCTTACACTTATGGTGGAGTGCATACCTGAGAAACCTTCTCATGAAAATTAATGGACATTTATGATTTTTTTCATACGATGTCGGACTGCTACAATTTCTTGCCAGTTTTCTTAAATATATATTATTATTTTCTTTCATGATTAACATAATACTAGTGGAATTTAGAGTTCACTGCCAAATAGGCTTCTCTTTCTCTCAAGCAAAAAGGAGGTATTATTTGCAAGAGATGCTGTTAATTCATTTTAGTTGTATCCAACCACCAGTAAATGTAGATGTGATTTAGTTTTGCCTGAAGGAAGCATTTCCAAAATGATGTGTAATATCGATTTTCAAAAAATAAAATAAAATAAAAAAAAAGGGGAAAGAAAAAATTCCTCATGTCTTGCCACATGGAATCTCCAACTTTCTGTAAGTATACCCTTTTTGATTTGTACAGTTTAATATTCATTTGTCTAAATTGGAGTGTTAAGTAGTTCAATTATGGGTTGCTCTGTATTGACGTTTTGATTGTAAACAGGCGTTAAAGATGCAAGCGACAAAAAGATTCTTGTTGACATGCTGTTCTGGGCTGTGGACAATCCTGCACCTGCTAATTATTTGCTCATTTCTGGTGATCGAGACTTCTCGAATGCACTCCATCAGTTGCGCATGAGAAGATACAACATTCTTCTTGCACAACCCCAAAAGGCTTCTGCACCGCTCATTGCAGCAGCAAAGAGCGTGTGGCTCTGGACGAGTCTTCTGGCAGGAGGACAGCCACTAACAAATGGTGAATCACAACAACTTGGTAATAATAGCTATTCCAGTTCTGACACATTACCGATTCCAGTTTCTGATCCCATTCAGACAAATCAATCGGTGGATTCCTTTTCTGAAAATTCCTACTTAGGAAATCAGAAGCTCCCAAATATGGGGAGAAGTGCTGATATTAAGTATAAAGGGAAACAAAATCGCCGAAACTTGAATCAACCAAATATACCAAGAACAGCAAGTGCACCACAACAGTTGTCTGGTGCATATAATCCCAATGCCTCCCTTAATGGACATGCTCCAAATTTCTTTTCTGGAAGTCCTGTTCCTTCACGAAGCAATGGCCATAACCTCCAGAGCAATTACCAAAATCATTATTCACAACCATTAAGGCCAAACTTCCCTTTGCAACCCACATTTGGACCGTCTAATTCGTTTCCACCAAATCCTCATACCCCTGCTTCTCACATAATGCCTCCCAGGCCTGATGGACCTGGTTTCACCAATGGTCCCCCAAATGTGCCTGATGTTGGTGTGTTAAACATTTCCGAGTACCCCAGCAATGTTCACAATCCTCCAAGTTTTCAACAACGAGATGGAGAGCTGAAAAGAAATTCGAATATTGAGTCTCCAAACCCTGGAAGCTTAAGCGGACAGCAGAAAGGACATATTTTGCATGATACACCTTCATTTTACCATGATCCTCAGAACAATAGGTACTCTCGTGGACCAGAACTTCCACCCTCATCATCCTCAGCTATGGGTACCACGAATGTTCCCAGTAATGGTATATGGGGATCTCATGGATGCCAAAAACCTTCTGAGTATGTCCAAGGCCTCATAGGGGTTATCTTACTTGCCCTGAACACCCTAAAAAATGAAAAGATTTTGCCTACTGAAGCAAATATAGCTGATTGTATTCGATATGGAGACCCCAAGCACCAAAATACTGATGTTAAGAAGGCCCTGGAAAGTGCTATTGAGCAGCAGATGGTAATTAAGCAAAAATTAGGTGCTGTTCAGTTATATGTTGGAAAAAATGACAGACTATGGAAGTGCGTGAACCTTATGGGTGGTAATCCTAAACAGTACTCTAAAGCAACTTGGGATGGAATCCAGAATTTTCTAATATCCCCTGCTGGACGATCTGCGATAATGGCTTCTCAATGCAAGTAAGTCCTTTCTTTGCCTAAACTTATTTTTTGCCCTAATAACATAGGACGGATGAAAATCCAATGTCTCACATTGGCTGATTATTAATGTTGGTTGGGCCTTATATGTGGGACTACCTTTATCCCCCATTAACTTAAGCTTTTGGGAGCGTATGAGGTCCTGCATTATTTGGTATTAGAGCAAGGTTTGGCCTAGCTCACCCCATGCTTGTTGACATGTCCCTCAGCAGTTGAGTGGGGGTGCCTGACGTAGGACGGATGGACGAAAGTCCAATATCCCACATTGGCTGATTACTACCGTTGGTTGGGCCTTATATGTGGGGTTACCTCTACCTCCCATTAGCTTTAGCTTTTGGGAGTGCATGTAATCCTGCAGCACCTAAAATTTTCCTCTGACTTTATAAAGTTTTCTTATTTTCCTTCCTGTCTGCTGGGTAGGTATGAAGCAGCTATTATTTTAAAGAATATGTGCTTGAAAGACCTTGCTTTGGGAGATGCACTTCAGATTTTGAACATGATTATCAGTGCAAAGAAATGGATCACACATCTTCAATCAGGATGGCAACCGGTTAACATTTCTCTTCCTGAGTCTAACACTGATTCAGGGGCCATAGCTGCCACATAAGGTCCGAATACTAGTTATGGTAGGGGAAAGGGGCCTTTAAACAGTTAAGAGGTACATAATATAATGGTGGGTGTTTGTTACTCAGAGGACAAGGAAAAGGAGGTTCTCTTTCTCAAGAACCAGAGTTGGTGGAGATGGCGAAATTTGACTTAAGGTGGTGGAATAAGCATATTGGGATTTCTCATCATTTTATTTTATTTTTTATTTCTTGTGAAGTTCTTAAGTTTAGTTTTCTGGAAACGAAAGCAGTTACTGGACAGGGTTAGATCATATATAATGAGATACTATTCTCTAAGTTGCAGAGGTGCTAGTTGCTGCAATGGCCTGCTTTTGCAGTATATGTTCACCTCTTCATTAGGGTTAGGTACTGCTTGTAGGAGTTGGACTTTTGTCCATTTTCACTCAATCTTTTAGGCCTTTCCATTAGTTGCATGAATGAACCGTTGGTGCCTTGAATGCTTTTGGAGAAATATTGTAAGGGGAGATCCTGCATTCTTTTGTTTCAGCATATAACCATTGAAGCAAGTTATCTTAAGGGAAACGGGACAAGTCTGTTTATCTTATTGCAAGGATTGGTTTGTATCCATCGGTCATCTCAAATAGTTCATGGAATTAGCAACTGGGGTACAAATTTCTGGAGTATTAGTTTCTGATGTTGGCATTTCTTCAAGATGGGGCTGGAAGTTCACTTACCGAGACACAGAAATTTAGGACCCCAATTATACTGAAGATGAAGGGAAATACCGGCATGTCAGAGAGAGAAGAAAATGCAGTTGTATGGGATTAACTCATCCTTAAAAGGGTTTTTGGTGGGATCTGACCAATCTCCTATAAGCCAGCATACTGTTGTATTAGTTGAGAATGAGACACTAAATGACAATGTATGCCATCATATTTTTGCTACTATGGTATGGTGCTTGCCATCTACAAAACTACGAAGATATGGTGATTGCTGACACTACGAAAAGCCATGAAGACGATATGGTGGTTGGATGCTCGAAGAATTGATTTCAAAGTACGGTTTAATTTTATCTTGGAAGACTGTTATCTCTTGTTGCACCTTCTGTTCAATCTTCAGTGTACATGCATGTATATATTTCTTGTGGAAAGACTATATATCCATATATATATGTATTTCTCATAAAGAGCATAATGCTGTTAAAATGAACCTTGTATCTGTGTGCTTATTCTGTGTAAGTGGTTGCATAATGTAAGAAACTAGAAGGTTTTCAGGCTGCAATATTATTGTCTCTTGAACCTGATGGGATGTCTGTATCTCTCGTCTGTGATGGTTACACTTGCTTGGCTTCAGCATAGAAAACATGCATGGTCTGGTCTTAATTTGATTAGATGTTGAATCCTTATGTTGGCTTACCATTGGATGGGTCTTTTCTGGTTGAACTTTCCGTAATGTATTGCTTGCTGTGGCAGAGTTTGCATTTGGAGCCTGCGTTTGGTCTTTCAGTCTTTGGTTTGAAGCCCCAAAATGGCCATGAGGAGTATTTCACTATTTTCCTTGCTTTTCTGGGACTCTTCCATCAAATTGGTGTAAGGAACAGCATTTTGAAATTTAAAGAGAATGTTTTCACAATGCTATGTTTAAAGGTTAAATATTTTTCCAAATGATGAAATTAAAGTATTTAGGCAATGTTTGGTTATCGGAAAATTTGAGGGAAAATGTAAAGAAAAGAAAATAAAAAGGAAAAGTAAAAGAAAAGAAAAAGTGAAGGAAAATAAAAGATTGAGTTAAAGATGATAAATTATTTTTATTTCAAATTTATTTTAACTTATCAATATAAAAATTAAATAATTTTAAAATGTATAAGTTTTTAATTAATTTTAATTATATTTAATTTTTTTTGAAATATTTAATAAGACAATCAAATATAAGAAAATCCTTTTTCTTAATATTTTTTTTCCTTTGTATTTTTCGGAGTCAAACATAACCTTAAAGGTTAAATATAACTTTTAAAAGTATTAAATCAAGACGACAAAACTAATATTTTCACACTTTCCATACGACATTTTGAAAATATCACGAAAAGTAAATTTGTATTCATTTAATTTTTAAAAATTAAAATGAAAGTACTTCATGTACCATTCCTAAAAATTAATTCTAATTAATTCATTAAATATATATATTTATATAAATGGGTATTAAATTTTCAAAATAATTTAGTAAAAAATGAAAATGAGTTGCCAGTTAAATTGAGATATTTAACCAATCAAATCCAACACCAGCCGCTTCATGGGCGATTCCGTTGCCAGTACACACTGCACACAGAACAAGTGCAGAGGAGATCTTCATTCCTACAATCTAGGGTTTCTTGCTGCATGAGTCTCCAACCTCAGGTCAGGAATGAGTCTCTCTCTAATTTTCCCTTTTCCTCCATTTTCTTTTCTCGAGAAAATAGCTGTTACTGCTCATGAACTCCTCTAATGGCTGTGAAGCTCTCATCGTTAACGCTTTCCAGCAGAATCCCCAAATGGGTCCCTTTAATTGCTTCCATGTCTTCGATTTCATGCGCGAATCGTATCCAGGCTGTCCCGGAAATTGATCAAACCAAAACCCCACCGAACGACAACGAATTTGAACCAAAGTTCCAGTTTTTGAGGAACAGGCTGATGCCGGATGACTTAATCCGGGTTTTGGATACAACCCATGATTTGAATTCTGCAATCAAGGTATTCAAATGGGCTTCCCGACAAAAACGATTTCGCCACACGGCGGATACGTATTTTAGGGTTATTTTGAAGCTGGGTATGGGCGGTAAGATTGAGGATATGGAGGCCTTTTGTTCTGAAATGGTGAGAGAGAAATGCCCGGGTGGAGAGGAAACTCTTATTGCATTGATCAGTTCGTTTGTTAAGCATCGTAGGCTTAGTGAAGCTATTAGGGTTCTGGTGATCATGACTTCAAATGGTTATAAGTTCTCAATAATTGAATTTAATGGTTTGTTGGGTGCTCTGGTGAGGGAGAGGAGAGATTTTCGAGAAATTCTTCTGGTTTATAAGGAAATTGTGAAAGCAGGAACTGTACCTAATGTTGATACTTTGAATTATCTGATAGAGGCTTTATTTGAGTTAAATTGGATTGACTTGGCTTTGGATCAATATAGGAGAATGAGCAAGAAAGGGTGTAGTCCTAATAGTAAGACCTTTGATATACTCATTAGTGGCCTTATTGCAAGAAACCTAGTGGAAAAATCGGTTGTTGTTTTGGGTGAGATGATTGAACTTGAGTGTGAAGCGGATTTGAGTTTTTATACTAGTGTAATACCTCTATTTTGTAGTGTGCATCAGGTAGAGGAGGGGATGATGTTGTTTTGGAGGATGAGAGCTTCTAAACTTGTGCCAGATTTCTTAATTTATAGGGTCTTGATTCAGTGTTTGTCTGAGAGCCTTTGGTTGGATGATGCGATAAATCTTCTTGAAGAAATGATAGGATGCGGTTTAACACCAGAAGATGATGTGTTTGTGTATATTGTTAAGGGGTTTTGTAAATTAGGAAAATTTAACGAAGCTGAATTCTTTTTGAAAGATAAATGTGTTTTTGGGACTGATCCTCATAATGCATTGCTAGAAGGTTATTGTACTGCTGGTGACTTCCATGGTGCAAAAGTTTTTCTTGAGAAAATATTTGATTGGAATATAATTGACAACTTTTCTTGGAATATCCTAGTCAGATGGCTTTGTGAGAATGCTTGGACCAGCAAAGCTTTTGAACTTCTCAGTAGAATGATTGTTTCTTCATTTACCCCCGACTCTGCTACTTACTCTGCTCTCGTTATTGGAAACTGTAAATTGAGCAAGTGTAAGGATGGTTTAGAGCTATTTCATCAGGTTTGTTCTAAAAATTGGGTCTTGGATTCTGCCTCTTATGCTGAGCTAGTTGAAACCCTTTGCCAGATGGAAAGGATTCAAGAGGCTGCAGAAGTGTTTTGCTACATGTCGAGTAACAGATGCGCACTTAAATCTTCTTCTTTTGATATGTTGATGAAGGGTATTTGTGTAACAGGAAAGGTTGATGAAGCAATCAGGCTGCTTGTGCTTGCATATTATTCTGGTACTTCATGTACTAATGCCAGTTACAAAGCTATTATGCTTGGACTATCTAAATTAGGCAAGGATAGTGATATCTTAGTAGTGCTCTCAAAGATGCTGGTAGAAGGTTGCACCCTTGATGTGGAAGCATATTGCATCCTCGTACAAAGCATGTGTGCACTGAGTCGAACAGAAGATATTGCCCGGTTCTTCAATTTGATGGTTAGTGAGGGTTTAGTACCTGACTCAGAAACAGTAGCTAATCTGCTGTCGTGTTTAACCAAGCATTCTCAGCTTCATACAATTTTGACTGCTATTGGTAAACTTGCTTCTGATGGTGAAATTCTTAATTCATCCATGTACAACCTACTTATTATTGGCTTATTGAAAGAGGGCTATAAAAGCGAAGCATGTCGATTGCTGGATTTAATGTTGGAAAAAGGTTGGGTGCCA
Source organism: Vitis riparia (assembly GCF_004353265.1). Taxonomy (NCBI): domain Eukaryota; kingdom Viridiplantae; phylum Streptophyta; class Magnoliopsida; order Vitales; family Vitaceae; genus Vitis; species Vitis riparia. The sequence continues at coordinate 29,464,971 of NC_048444.1, forward strand.
GATGCTTCAACTCATGGGTTGTTGATTGGGTCAGTTGTTAGTGAGGTACCCCATAAGGAAGCAGTGGAATATGAAAATTCTTGCATGCAAGATAAAATTGGCAACATACTTGCTGAGGGCTTGAGAGAAACATGACAAACCTGCTTTCCAATGGTAGCATGATGATCAGAAAGCCGTTTGATTCTCTTGTTGGACACTGCCCTTTGTCATGACTTTAAGATTGAAATTATTGTCTTTATTCATCAGTCCAATAAGGGATTGAACCTGCTCCAGAACCTAATTTTGGAGGCTGCAGTAGGCATCCGATGAAAAGTCAATTAGTTGACAGCAGGCAATTGTTGACATGGCAGGTTAGTTAATCTTTTCTGCTATCTTATAGTTTGTAAAATACACACTCAAGCGTGAACACACATGCACAGAGACACACAATGTTGCTTCCCAAAACAATTCCCTGCAAGAATAAATCTCTTAGTATAGTGCCATTTCCACATATGGAACTTCATATACTCAAGGTTTATGTTATTTCATCATCTTTTTAAAACTTTCTAGGCATGTTTGGTTAGATGGATATAGCATGTGATAGGATGAGAGATGAGGTAATGTATCTTATCCCAGGTTTGGTTGACAATAGGATATGTTAAATTATTCCATCATTTATCATATCTCATATTTGACCAAACATGAGATACAATAAGTGATGAGATATGTTATCAAATGTCTTTTTTCTATTCCTTCTACATGAATTATGATTCCAAGTTGGGATATGAGATATGTATCCCATGGATAAATCTAATTTGCTCATCTTATTCCTTCATTTTAATTTTTTTTTTTATATTACATATCTTGCAAAACAAAAGTTTGTGATTAAAAAAATTAAATTAATAGTTTTAAAAAACCTAACAAATATGTATAAAATATGTCATGAAATAATACTAATATGTGTATTATTTAATGCAATATTTAATATATACAAATTGTTTTTGTATATTTAACAACATAATATAATATTTTTTTTATTTATGAACTTTTAAATATTTTAATCATGAATATTATTAATAAAGATGTAAACAATTATTTACTAATTATATATTATAGAATGATTTCCAAATAATACTAAAACATATAAGAGATTTAATATATTTTTTTTTAATGGCAAATATTGGGATGCAATGTAATTTTTATTTTCAATAAACATTGAAATACAATATGTTTTCCATTCCTTTTTTCTTGTTAGTGAACATTCTATTTTTTGTTATTTTACAAACCAAATATGAGCATGATATAACATATTCTCTTGGATATAATATCCGGTGGAAGTGATATACATATCCTATCTAGTGGGTATGATATCTTAGGATAAACGTATCCTATCCTATCTATCTAACCAAACATAATATCAAAGAATTGCATATTAAACAACACTCTAAAGCCTCATTGCCCTCTTGTTTCCTGCTCTAATCCACCAATCCTGCTGTCATTGAAATTGCATTTGTTTTATCTTCCCAGCTGTTAATGCTCTTTTTTAATATCCTAATTCCATTGTTTTCATGGAAGTTTTTGTTTGTCTATCATCCTACTTGATGACTATATGGGGAGATGTTGGTTTTTTTTTTTTTTTTTGTTGATAGGTATATGGAGAGATGTCTTGCGCCATGATCCTCCAAAAAAAAAAAAAAAATGACTATCTAAAGGTTAAATAGGTAAACCAATCATGAATCAGCAGGATGATGTTAAGGTACTTGCAAAGGCTCTGATGCCAAATTTTGTGTACTGAATTGAATGTGATTATAATCACACATATGCAAAAGGTATTAAGAAGCTCAATAGTAGGTGTGTGCCTAGTTACATATAGAAATTTTTTTGACACAGTAGACTTCATAGCTTACATGAGATATAGTCATGTTTGGTGCCATGGGCTTAAATTAATGTTTGAGTGCTTTTTGAATTTGAACTCCTTAAATTTTTCAAAGTAGACAAACACTGACCATAAGTTTACCCTGTTTTTCTAGAATAACATGTTCTATTTTCTCTTTTCTTCATGTTTTTCCTTTTTCCTTTTTAAAGCATATGAGGGTCTTGAATAGAGTTCTAAAAGGCAAAGAGTCTGGAAATGTTGCTACTGCTTCTAATCAGAACTGGTAGGGATGCCAATATCTGCTGGTTCAGTTGATCTCAGAGCAAGTAATATTTTTTTTTTGATCAATAAGTATATGATTGTATTGCAAAGAGGCGCTAAAATAGTAACCCACCGAATTACAGTATAAAGGAACTTACCCCCTTACAAAAGGGCCCATACAACAAGGGAAAAAACAAAAAAATCCTCTCCCTTAACGCATACACACCCACTCTATAAAATCTATTAAGGTGGAAGGACCATCTTTTATCCACAATTTGGTTTCCGACCACAATAAATACACAAAAGATACTTTCAACCTTTGAATGGACAGCCCGCAATCCTCAAAAGCAATTGAATTTCTAGCCTTCCATATAACCCAAAACAAGCATAACGGTCCCAATTGCCACACCACCTTCATCTTCTTTCCCACAAAATAGCCCCTACATCCTAAAAGGGTTTCTTTGACCGAAAGAGGAAAAACCCACGAAACTCCAAAAAAAGAAAGGAACAACATCCACACTTCCCTTGTTTTTTCACAATGAATGAGAAGGTGGTCAATTGACTCTTCGCACGTATGTCATAAAAAACATATATTTTTCATAACCCAACCTCTCTTTTGCAGACGATCCAAGGTTAGAACTCTCCCCCAAGAAGCCTCCCACGCAAAAAAGCTCAGTTTGGGCTGCACACAAGAGTTCCAAATAATCTTCGAAGGGAAAGAAGCAAGAGACCCCGACTGCATAGTCCTATACAAAGATTTTACCGAGAAAACCCCATCCTTTGATTTCATCCACTTCACCCTATCCTCCTCATCCACCTTAACCTTCTTCCTCTCCAAGCAACAAAACAACCTTTCCACTTCTTCCAACTTCCAATTGTTGAAAGGTCTATTGAAACAAGGGTTCCAACTTCCCCCCCTTCCCCCTCGGCTGTCCATACTTCATTTACCCAAGCCTCTTTGTTCAAAGTTAAAGCATATAAAGAAGGAAAAGCCTTGCACTAAGGGATGGTTTCACATCACTTGTCTTTCCAAAACCTCACCTTCTCACCATCACCCACCACAAAGCCAAAAGAAGGGGTTACTAGATGTCCCATTTTACTTATTGGCTTCCACAACCCAACTCCATAGGCCTCCCTAGTCTCACAAGATCTCCACCCTCCTCTTTCCTCCCTGTATTTTCCTCTAATCACTTGGTTCTAAAGTGCCTTTCTTTCATTTGCAAAGCGCCAAACCCATTTGCCAAGGAGAGCCCTATTGAAAGCCCCAAGACTCTTAACCCCCAACCCTCCGCTTCTTTTGTCTAAACACACAATTGGCCATCTTACTAAGTGCGGTTTTTGCTCAAGAGGCCCACCACCCCACGAAAAGTCCTTTTGGATCTTCTCCAATCTGATTCTAACCATCATAGGCATCTGGAAAATAGACACAAAATAAATCGCCAGATTGGACAAGGTACTTCGCACTAAAGTAATCCTCCCCCCTTTTGAAATGTACTGACGTTTCCACATAGCCAATTTCTTTCTGAATCTTTCTTCTATTCCATCCCACGCTACAACACATTTAAACGAAGCACCCAACGGCATTCCTAGGTAAGTGGAAGGCAATTTTCCCACCTTGTAATTGAACTCATCAGCCAACTCATCCACATTCTCGACTCTACCAACCGGAATCAACTCACTTTTCTCCAGATTTGCTCTTAACCCTGAAATTGCCTCAAACCACATTAACAGCGAACACAAGTACAACAACTGATCCTCCTTTGCTTCACAAAATATCAACGTATCATTAGCAAACAACAAATGTGATATCTGGATCCCTTTGCCTTTTCTTCCCCGAATCAAATAAGGCAACAAAAAACCCCCAGCCACTACTCTCTTTAGCAAACAACTAAAGGCCTCCATCACAACTACAAATAAGTAAGGCGACAGGAGGTTACCTTGCCTTAACCCTCTTGAGCTTTGGAAAAAACCCGTAGGGCTTCCATTCACCATAACTGAATACCTAACAGTGAATAAGCACCTCTTTATCCACCTGCACCATCTTTCCCCAAACCCCATCTTCTCCAACACCGCTAAAAGAAACGCCCAATCCACATGATCATAGGCTTTCTCAGTGTCTAATTTGCAGAGAATCGCCCCTCTATTGCTTTTCACAATGGAGTCAATTGCTTCATTAGCAACCAACACTGCGTCCATGATTTGCCGCCCCTTCACAAAAGCATTTTGGGACGTTGAGATGACCTTAGCTAACACGCCCTTCATTCTATTAGCCAATACCTTAGCTAACCACTTATACAACCCTCCCACCAAGCTAATTGGCCTAAAATCCTTCAAATCCTCTGCCTCCCCTTTCTTAGGAATCATCACTAGAAAAGTTGCATTCAAACTTCTTACAAAGCTCCCAGTCTCATGGAACTGCCTGAAAAGTTCATTACCTCCTCTTTAACAAATTCCCACGAAAATTGCCAAAAAGCCATTGAAAAACCGTCAGGGCCTGACGCTTTCTCGCTGCAACAACCTGTGTCAGTGCCCCAAAAGCCTCCTCATCCGAGAATGGCTTCTCCAGCCCCTCCACATCCCCCTCTTCCAGCCTCTCAAAAATCATGGCATCTATCTTGGGCTTCCATCCCCCCGGATCTGCCAGCAACCCCTGATACACCCTGCAAACCTCGTCTTTGATCTCCTTTTCCTCATTGTACCATCTCTCATTCACTTTGACTCTATTCATCTGATTCCTTCTTCTATGAGCATTAGCCATCTAATGAAAAAACCTTGTGTTTCTATCCCCCTCTTTCAGAGCAAGTAATATAGTGACTAGCCTTATGGATTTGTAACATAATTGATCCTTCTTGGTGCTTGCCCCTTTGCTGCCACAAAGGGTATTATCTGTGGCCCATACCATGCCATCTTATGAAAGTTGTTCCTTCTTCCTTGACACAGGAGTGTCCCAATTCAGAAGGTTTTCATTGATATGTTCCCCAAACCTCAATGGGTATATTGCTTGTCAGATTTTTGAGTCACTAAGCACCAAATATTGGATAGGTTGATGATCCAACAAGAAGGGCAATGGATGAATCAAGTTCTTTAGGTGATTACAAGTATTTTCTGTGAAACAAGTCAGTCAGAGCAGTTAAGATGACTAGTTTGTAGAACTTATTACAATATTAGATAATTACTGAACTACATATTGTTTGTAACTACCTTGTAAGGTCTAAACTTGTCCTGGAGAGTGTTTTTATAACCATTTTTACCAACTTACCATAGGGCTAGTCACCCTAATTTAGGATTCATGCATATGCTTTTTATTAGAGACTCTTCAATTCATCTTTAGCTTCTGGTGTAGAAAGAGCTGCCTCTCCCTCTCCCTCTCCCTCTCCCTCTCATCTTCTTCCTTGAGCTGATTGTGACAAGGGGACCAAAATGAAAACAAATTTTACAGTAATTGGGGTCTCCTTATTAATTGTTGCAGCTGTTACTGTGGCTGTGGTGGTTGGAGTAACCAGTGGAGAAAAGTCAGGTGATGTTACAAATTCAGTTTTGAGATTCTCAGAAATGATTGATTCCTTGTGTGCTGTGACCGATCACAAGAAGACTTGCGTCGATACTCTTAGCCAGGAAGCTGAATATAGCAAGGCTACCCCAATTGACTACATCAAAATCATCATTTCTCGATTAAGACAAGAGGTGCAAAGTGTGGCTGCCATCAAAGACACTTTTGCTAAGGTTGTTTTGGTCCCAAGCCAAATAGCAGCCCTTCAAGACTGTCAAGACTTGTTAAAATCTGCCGATGACAATCTTGCTTCCTCTCTTCGTATGGTGTCTGCTGGATTGCAGTCTTTGATTGATCATGAAGACAGTCTCAAGAGCCAGTTGAGTGCAGTTATCTCATATCAACAAACATGCAAGGATGGAATTAAACGCCCATCAATCAGAGCAGCAATTAGGCTCAGGCTTCAGACTGTCACTGAGCTCACAAGCGATGCTTTAGCATTGATCACTCAGATTCCGGACATCAACAATATCTTGGGTGCCCCAGATGCTGGTAATCCTCGAAAACTTCTTGGACTGGCGGAGGCTAGAGATGGTGGATACCCTACTTGGTTCTCAGCAACTGACCGTGGGCTCTCGGAGTTACATGGCAAGGGGCCTCTGAAGCCCAATGTAGTTGTAGCTAAAGATGGCAGTGGGCAGTACAGAACAATATCTGAAGCTGTTGTTGCATACTCTGAAAACAGGAACCACAGGGGGACATATGTCATCTATGTGAAGTCTGGAATGTATGAGGAGAACATCACCCTCAAACTCCGCTGGGGTACAGTATCCATGTATGGTGATGGACCTAGAAAGACGATCATCACTGGCCGAAAGAATTGCCATGACCAATTTACGGCCCTGCGGACAGCCACCTTCTGTGAGTTCATGCAATTATTTCAGTCTCTCCATTTCTTTTGTTCCTTCTTGCTGAACTGAAAACCGCTTTCTATTGGAATGAGTACTAATTCCACTTAAACAATGACATCTTAAATGGCATTTCCTTGTCAAACTGCAGCTGTTCGTGGAAAAGGATTCATTGCCAGGTCAATGGCATTCCGGAACACAGCTGGGCCAGAAGGTGGCCAAGCCGTGGCTCTCCAAGTTCAGGCTGATATGTCAGCCTTCTTTAACTGCAGGATAGATGGGTACGAGGGCACTCTGCATGCACTAGCCCGTCGCCAATTCTATAGAGACTGTTATTTCAGGCACGGTAGACTTCATCTTTGGCGATTCCAGCACAGTAATCCAAAACTCCGTGATCATGGTCAAGAAGCCACTTGACAACCAGCAGAACATCATAACAGCCAGTGGTAGAGCTGATGATCGGCAAACCACTGGTTTTGTGATCCAGAACTGTCGAATAGTTCGAGGACAGGAACTCTTCCCTGTGAAGTTCAGTACAGCAACGTACTTAGGCAGACCATGGAAGCGATATTCAAGAACAGTTGTTATGGAATCAACACTGGGCGATTTGATCCATCCTAAAGGATGGTTGGCAAGGAATGGCACATTTGCAGTTGACACACTACTCTATGCTGAGTATGCCAACAAGGGGCCTGGAGCTGATACCAGCGGGAGAGTCGACTGGAAGGGTCACGAGGTCATCACCAACAGAACAGAAGCACTAGCCTATACAGTTGCTCCTTTTATTCAAGGAGACCAGTGGTTGAAAAGGAGTGGGATGCCCCTTCCTCCTTGGCCTCAAACTTTGAAACATGTTTCAACCACCTTTGCAGTTTTGGTGAGAAAGATCCACATTGAATTAAAATTCATGATCTTCATTTCATCTACTTGCATGAAGAAATAGTAAATGGGGAATGATGACAACGGTACTAGTAGCAGTAGATATAATAATAACAATAGTAAATAGTAATAAAAACGGCAACAAGAAGACCAAATCTTGATCAAACCATTCCTCTTACATGACCCAACAGGATTAATCGACATAAATCATAGCTTCGAGTAGTCCGTACTTACCTCCTTTCTAATCAAGCAACTTCTGCGTTACACCCACACAACTTCAATGACAAAACAATTGAAGTCCCTCGTCAAAGGGGTTTAAGTCAATGCCCCCTTTAGAAAAAAAATCCATTTAATATCTTTACGAGCATACCTGATACCCCACAAACCATTTAGAATATTTCAGCAATATATCCCTACATGCTTTAATAATCAGAGTTCTTAATGGAAGGAAGAAACGTCTAACAATTGAAGCCCTCTTGGGCCAAATCCTTCTCTCTTCGACCGACCATTGTATCCGACATTCATCTTCAGCTTGTTTGAGGGCGATTTAGATTAAAACGTTCCAATTTGTAGCACTTTTCAAAAGTGATTCTTGAAAGAATTACCCCCCTTGGTTCTAGTGATTTTACAGGGAGCCGTCCCCAAATATTATAAACCATTTTTAACCATCTCAAAATCTCTCCCAAACAGGCTCTAACTATTTCAGAGTTTAAACATACTCACACCATGTAACAAGAAGGAATAGAAGACAATAACATACCCAAACTCATCCACTGAGATTTTTGCAGCAAATGCCCACGTCAAGTAGCATGCAGACTACTGGGTTTGAATAAGTGCCAATGCTTCTTCATTTAAGAAAGAATGATATCAGTGTTCATAAGCAACAAAAAAGGAGAAAAGAAGAAAGAAATTCTTATAGTAAAGTTAAAGGTACAACTGAGCACAGATCATCCAATTTGACTAAGCTTGAGACAATTAGAATACACATTCATATGATGTTACTGAACCCCACATGAGACCAGGCACCAAGCTGAATTGGAAAATGATATATATTAGGAAAATTTCCCTTGATCCGGAAGGAACAATGCACACAAAATATCTGGCATTTTTCTCACAAGATATCTGGCATTTGCTCACAATCTCCAGAATGTAATCCTGGAATATCATCCCATCTGCAATTCAATCATTCACAAGTAAAGGTCGGGGTCATAAATTTGTTCTCTCAGACAAACTAAGATCATAGACAACACATTAAAAGACACTGGCACAATTTAATTTCTCACCATGGTGGCATAATCTGTGGAAGAAATGATTGATCATTGTGAACTATTTCTGCCTTGCAAATGGTGGAAATGCCCTTCCACAAAAGGAACTGTCTTGTTTGCCTTATCCTCCAATCCGTTGTAATGAGCTAAAGCCCCTGATCTCTCTTTCTCATTCACACTAGCACTGTTTTGCAGAGATGGCCGTCCCATGCCCGAGCCAGCAATCACTCTTCCCCTCTCCTTGTCGTCAGTGCTCATAGAAACACCATTCGATATGCTTTGTGCCCTAAATCCTGTCATTCTCTCTTTGTCTTCCAAATTAGCAGAAACCTCACAAGAATTATCCAGCCCATCGTCTCTATCGTCATTGGGATAACGATCACGCTCAGCCAAGATCACTCCCACGCCACCCACAATGCAATTTCCTTTACCAATCTTGTCCTTGGCGTCTACAACAACGGACCTCGCCTTCTCCTTGGCTGCATTAGACTCAACGTGTTGCAGAGACTCCCTCGCTCTCTTCTTGGCGAAGGCCGCTTCTTTCACTCTCCTCTCCGATTCACCCCTGGAGGCAACCGCCGCCTTCCTCATGGTCAGAAACGAAATCCTAGCAGCGCAAGCAACGACCTTGGCGGAGTTTAGATCGATGTAGCGGCGATCGGATTGGGGGTTTTGGGCATCTTTGGGTGTGCGGGCGGGATCGAAGAAGGAGAAAGTAGGGTTTAGGCATGGAGGACAGACGATGGAATCAGAATGGGAGGCGACGCAATGCTGGTGAGAGATGGAAGGGCATTTCTGGCAAAGGGAGCGGAGGTGGGGAGAGGGAGGAGGGTCGTAGAATTCGAAGCAGATGGGGCAGAATAAGCCCGGATGGAGTTTGAGGACGCAGGAGGTGCAGAGGCGCCTGTAGATGCCGCGGTGGCGGACGTGGTGGAGTAACCAGCGGTCCGTGAGACTGCAGCCGCCGCACTCGGGGGTTGTGATGGATAGCTTCATCGGATTTGCATCTGATTTGGATGAATTTGAGTTTGAATGTGAGGGAAGAAGCCAACACTAAAGGAGAAGAGGAGTTGGGGATTGCAGAAATTCAAAAATTTCCGTGAAGAACTGAAAATAGCAGGGCTAGGGTTTCGGTTGGAGTTGCAGAAGGAAACGCACCCATAGAGGAGAGAGGAGGAGAAAGAAGGGGAAGAAGACACTTTGTCCTTTTCAACCAAACGCACCGTTTCAATTTTCAATTAAACGGCATCGTTTTTTCTCATGCCACCATCATCATTGGTATTTGAATCATTTCATCATTTTTTTTCTCTCTCTCTCTATCTCTCTCTATATATATTTTTTTAATAGCAATCGTTTTAGTAAATTTAATATACCATAACAAATTTTTGCTACCTATTATTTTCATAGACTTCCATACACCCTCAAAAGCTTTACAATGGAAACAAAAAAGGGAAAAAAATAAAAATAAATTAAAACTCGATTTCATATAAATAAATAAATGAGACTCCTATATATTATAGAATATAATTTTATATTTAACTAATTTTGCATTTAAATAATATATGATAAAGATATTAGTTTTATATTTAAATAATATAAGATGATAAAGAGATAAAAATAAATGTTTTTATGGTTGTAGGAAAGGACATAAAGTTTATGATAAAGAAAAATAAATAAAAAAGATTTTAATTACTTAATCTTAATTTTAATTAATATTAATCATATTTAAAAGTTTATTTATATATTTCCTTTCTAGAATATACCATAAACCCATCTGGGATAGATATTAATTTTATATTTAAGAGAATAGAGATACACCCTTGGGCCCATCTGGGAGAAAGGCGTCTTCCTTGGATACATCTTCATGAGCTTTACACGAACAAAAAACTTGGATGTTTACATCATCTGGAAGCCCCACTCCGCCTCTCTCTCAGCCCTCAGGCTTAAAAGAAGCTGTGTGTCATGAGAAACCTAACACAAACCTTTCTTATAATTATTGTCCATAGTCGTAGCTACCAAGAATTCCAAGTTAGGAAGAAAAAAAGAATCATAAATACAGCAAAAAGAACTTCCACTACATGCGGCAGCAGGGGGTACCCATGGCTTTTTGATTATTTTAACACTGAAATGCAGTTTTACTAGTGTCACTCACTTCCTTCCTTCCGATTTGTTAGATGTACAAAAGCTGATTCTCCTTATCCTGTTGACAGAATAGGAAAAAAAAAAAGGGTATTACTTAGAATGGGAAGTGATACAAAACAAAGCTCAAGCAAGCAACAACACCAGGGAGGAAGCAGTCTTCCCAACAAAATATTGGGTTTAATATGAAGCAACAGCATGTTTGAACATTTAAACCATGTGTAAACCATCTGCAACTCCCATTAGCAGCTCAAGAAATGGTTTAGAAGGGAGAAAAATCCACATTCCCACTTTCAAACGTGTGAAAGATAATTAAACAAAAGAACATAGAAACCAAAAGAATAATCCTATGTGTTTGACACTGAATATAGAAACCAACAGAAATGCACTACAGCATGTTTAATAGAAGCTCATGAAGATGCAAGAATTAAGATTCTGACGGGTTATATATGATACCTGACCTGAGAGAGCTCGTATTTGCCTCAGTGATCAAATCATAACAAACACTTAAACCCCAACAAAAGAAAACACAAGCTAGAGTCTCTATCTCCACCGAAACCACCTAGGCATCACTTAAATTATCTCCACTGTGGTTCAAGCTAATAAGCTACTGTCTCCTTTTGTCAAATCTGAAGCTAACAACCTGATTAGCTCTTGCTGTCACTATTTTAATAAACAACTTTTGCGGCGAAACATTGTCATGTCCTCATTCTCTCTGCTTGATCCATGGTCTTTGCAGAACTAACATATAATTGCAAGTTGAGTTACGGAAAATGGAGGACTTGGCACTCCTTTAGGTATCAATACCAGTTGGTTCTTTAAGATGCTCTAAGGCATCCATTATGAATTTTTTTTTATAAGAAAAGATTGGTGGGTGTTTGGCATGAAAATAAGTTATAAAGCTATAAGGTCGCATATCATATGTTTAATCAAACCTATGGGTCATTTTGGCATAACACAGAGGATCAATTGAGGATGTGCTTGGTATGCAAAATAGGAATAAGAATAGAAATGACAATGAAAGTGAATCACAATCCCATGTGGGAAAAAAAAAATCAAAATCCCAACAAGAGTGAATTTTGGTTTCTATGAGAATGAATTTCTTATTCCTATTCCAATTCTAAAAAGTAATTCAAATACAATAATGAACAGGAAATGGTATAAATTTCCTATTCCAACATTCCCTGTTGGAGTAAATCCCATACAAATTTGTTTTTGTTCTTTAAACTCTTTTAACCAGAAAGAAATTAATAGAATGGGTGATGAGTAGACACAGAAAATTAGGCTGACAAGATAATATACAACCACCATGCTTATTTAATAAATGGTAATAAATCATCCCACACTTGACAATTTTTTTTTTTTTTTTTATAGGAAACGACTCCCACACTTGACAATTGGAGCACACTAAACACACTTTGGAGGTGCCTGTGGTCAGCAGGCAGCAGGAGGCAGAGTCAGGACCTGAAAAATACCTATCATTTTATCACTCTCCTGGATACCCTCACAACTTCAATTAGACCCTAAACCACTGCAAATTCCAGAGAAGAAGCCACTCAAGTAATCTTTTCTCCATGCTTATTTACTATGGAGAAAAGAGTTCTCTCACAAGACTAATGGGATCATGCACAAAATATACAGCCATGATGTACATTGCAAGTTAACTCACCATCATCCAATAACATGATGCAGGCCAATATAGCAGGAATAACATCATAGAATAGTGAATGTGTATACTCACAGTGTTTAATAATCTACAGTAATTCTTTGCAAGTCGATTTGTTGTGTCCTACACCCTTGCATCTACTGCACTGGAGTTGACGTTTGACTACCTCCTGTGACCCAAAACGCTTAGTAGTGGGCCGACCAGGAGGACGACGGGTGGGAGGTGGGGTTACAGTTACAGCAACCAGAGAAGAATCTTTCTCCATAGGCCTGTCTACATTTGGAATAGGATGTACTGACTCTGAATATGTTAATCTGTAGCTCTCAGTAGTAAAGTATCTGGAACAATACTCATATGGGCTCTGGCCAATGCAACTAATAACAGCGATTGCATGGCAGCATGGTAAACCAGTAAGTTGCCACCCTTTGCAACTACAATCCCAGTGGTCAATATCAACAACTTCAATGGTGTCACCACGAACCTCAAAAGTGTTACCCCCTGAGAGTAACACTTGCAGGGGACGAACTTTCACGGTTTCTTTTTCTAACTTTTCCTCCATAGATGGAGTTAGCCTTGTCATCCATTGGTTGGAATCTGTTCGCCGGGTAAAAAACAACTCCATAATCTTACCCCGTATCACATCAACCATCTGTGTTATTGGTAATTCATGTGCCTCTGAAGCCCAACTGTAGAACAGCTCTCCGAAGTTTGATGCCATATGCTTATATCTTGCACCCTGAAAGAATGCATTTGCCCAGTTCATGGGCTCACTTTGTATGAGCCAATTGTGAGCTTCCAGTGAAATACTTTTGATGGTTTCAAGGCTCCTTTGGAAGCTTTCAGGCCTGGCCGCATAAGCAGCAGCATAAAAATCCTCAACCATGAGACGCTTCACCTCATGAGAAAACTGCCCCTTCAAGTCCTTCAAAAGTTGTTCAGTAAGGTAGCGTAAGCAGTAGCCATGGAATGAACCCTGAAATATCTCAGCAATTGACTCCCTTAACCCCTTCTCTCTATCTGCCACAAATGTAATAGGTCGAGATGTTGGCAATGCAGATTTCAGTTGTAGTAAAAACCAATGCCAGTTATCATCAGTTTCTGCATCTACTACAGAAAAAGCAACAGGAAAAACACCATCATCCCCATCTGCAGCTGTTGCAGCCAACAATGTGCCCTGGTACTTTGACTTTAAGGATATGCTATCAAGGAAAAGGAGAGGTCGGCAACCTTGTTGGAAACCATACAGTGATGCGTGAAATGAGACAAAGAGACGATGAAAGCTTGAGTCTTCCTTAGTGGTGAAAGTAGCAAAACTACCTGGATTTGTCTCCATTATCTTCTCACAGAAAAAGGGCAATTGACTGTATGCCTCTTTATAGGATCCTTGGAGCTGCTCCTTGGCTATCTCCTTTCCCCGCCATGCCTGAAAGTAATTAAGTTGAATCCCATATTCCTGTTTGATATCATTGACGATATCTTTGGGCTTGTAATTTGGGAAAACTTTCAACTTATCCATGATTATACTTGCCACCCAACTCCTTGTTGCCTGATATCCTGTTGTTACAACAGCCCCTTCACATGTATGTGTTGCATTCATTTTCTTAATACAAATTAATTGAGTTGTTGACAACCTTGATGCATGGATTCTCCACGGACAACCTTCTGCTTTGCACTTAACAGTTACACGATGACTATCATTTTTCTTGTACCTAAAAGCAAACTGATGCGCAATGGCATATTTACGCAATGCTTCACGGAATTCATGAACACCACTGAATCTTTGGCCAACACCTGTAATAGTGTTTTGCCATTGCTGTGCAGCTTTCACATGCTTCTCCTCATTGGAAATAGAAAGAGGAAGAACAGGAGAAATTTCATTTGGCATAGTAATTTGGGCATCAACATCAACGTGGGTAGTATCATCTACAACATCAAGTGGTAAACCAAGGGAGACATCAGGATATGTTGTGTCATCCACCATATCATCCTTCATATCAAGAGGGGCATCAACTGGAACCACTGCTTCTGACAAAGTTGTTCTGCTTGACCTACAAAATGAAGAATTCCCAAACTTTCACCCTTACAAGCCAAGATTAACAAATAGTTCATAGGTTGCACAGAAAGAAAACTACCTACTGGCAGGCATGTTCGAGACATCGAGGGCAACAACTTCTTCAGTCATAACATATATATCAACTGTGACAGAATCCACGTGGAACTTTATCATACGTTTAAGGTCCTTGTCATTAGAGATTGTAATGAGAGTCTTCTTGTTTTTGGGAAGGAAGTATTTGATAGACATGGTACTAATGCTACAATTAAACATTTCAGCTACCTCCACCTTGAATTCATTGAACTTCATTTGATCATCAATATCTATGGCATGAGCATCTCCCCCTCGGTATGACAACGAACCATCTTTATCAGCCTCAAATTCGCCACCTGACTGGCATATGGCAATAATTTTCTTCCCCGCCATAACCTATCTCAATGAGGAAAATATAAATTTGCTTCAAAATCATACAATAGGAAAATGCAGATTAACCAATAGTTTCAGATTCTATACACTTCTGATTGCAGGTATTCTGCAACAGAAAGGTATAAACTTTACAATGCCTATTCATCAACATTTTGGTTCAGTACTCTAGGTAGTTTTATGAATTTTATTTCCTTTAAGAAACTAAAGCAGCATAAGGCCTTATTTAGATCACAAAAAAGGAGGGAAGGGTAGGAAAGGATAACGCTCAAATATGGCTTCATCTGACAAGAATTTTCCTTTTCTTTTCTTTTCTTTCCTCCCATTATTTCCAGGAACCAAGTGAAGGGTAAGATTAAAAAATATTCTTCCTCGAGTCTGGACGCTTCGCCTCAGTTTCCTCCGCAACCAATCAACAGATAAGACTCTTATGTGGTTTGAGAAAATCTAAAATTTTGAATCACACATTTATCATGGTTCGGCAAGGAGAAAACAAAAACTTCATTAAATTAACCCTAAACCAAGCACATTGCTGAGCGGGGGCAAATCTTCCATTCCCAGAATCCAAAACAACTTGGAAAAAATTCTAACTCCTTTTTCTTCCCTTTCCCCCCCTGTTTCCCAGCAACCAAACGGAGTGAATTGATCTCCATTCGAAACCCCAAAAAGAATTATCAAAAACATAAAAATAACAAACGCCAAAAATCTGCATAGAGGCCGAATCTAACGAATTGATAGACAGCAAACCAAGCCACAATCAAGCAAGAATTACACAAATACCGGTGCAGCAACCCTAGGGATTAAGATGAAAACAAATAAAAACCAATGAATGAGAGAGCAGAGGTGATAATTGAAGACAAAACAAAAAATGAAACCCTAACGTGAAGATTTTTTTTAAAAAAAAGGAGAGGAAAGAAAGCGTTACCTGGGAAGAGGAAATCAGAGAAGAATTGAAAAGGGATAGTTGAGATGGCGCCGAGGAAATGGGAATGAAAAGTTCATGGAGCTTGGGTTGGATTGATGAATGCTTACACGTTCTTCGCTCGAGACAGACCACACTAAAAAAAATATATATGTTTTTATTTTAAATTTTATTTTTAATTCTAATTTTAAGCCAGAAAAAAGAAAAAAAGACAAATAAAAGAACCTCAGTTGTTTCGGTCTCTACTTATGTTTTATTCTTTGTGTATTAGCCTATTTCTTTATATTTTTGTTCATCAATTTTGTTAAGTATTGTGTTTAAGGTATTTTGAAAGAAATTTAATTTATTTAAAAATATTATTTTTAAATTTGTCTTTTCAACATAAAGCTTGGAGGCATACTTGGGAAATTCAAAATAGCTTTTCAATATCTTAAATTATTATTATTTTTTATAAATAATAAAAAAAAATGTTCTCCAATGTGGTAAATTGAAAAAGGGTTTGAAATGAAAGAGTTTAATGATTGAACGAGTGTTTATCTTTAATGTGAATGATGAGGACTCTCTCTCTCTCTCTCTCTCTCTCTAAATGTATATAAAAACTTAGAAGAGTGCGTGCAAGAAAGGAATTATGATTTGGATTTGGAAACTTCTCCATCTCATACATGATACTCCCATGACCCACCTCTCAAAATAAAATAAACCTCTCCACCACCACCATCGCCACCGCCGCCACCACCACCCATTGTTGGATGTGATTTCTGTGCTACTGCTACCTTTTTGTAATGATTGGAACCCCTACCCCAATAGCATCCACCTCAATAATTCCATCTCATAATTGGGAAGAATAATGCACGGTCTTGGCATATTGGTTTCTCTCAAAATGAGGGTCTCATCTGTCACACACAAGGGAGAACCAGAGAATCAATCATCTCTTTGTACATATTTCTTTTGTTTGGCAGCCACATAAAGTTCTTCATCACTTTTTGAGTTTGGTATAAAGCTCTTTATACATTCTTTGGATCAAAGTTTGTCAAATATCTGGCAACCCCAGAGCCCACAATCACCTGTATATTGTCTCAACAAAGTTTTAACAGCAATTCCACAAACATTAGCCAAGATACAAAGGGTGGGAGTAGCTGTTCTAGAAGAAAGAAGCATTACATTCTTTTGGCTTTACATTTGTGTACAAATGGAAAACCAGCTTCGGAAAATGAAGCAGGAATTTAGCCAGCCAATTGAGCTTCAATCTTCTTCCTCCTCCAGGAGGTGTTTGAGACGGTGTCCTAGCAAGGTTGCCGGGTCCTTGAAGGCTGCTATTTCTCACAGTTTCGTTTCACTGTACAGGAAAATGAGAAAGATGAGATGACAACATACTATGTTGCAGTTCCACGTCACAACAGAGGGAGAGGCTGTTCAAAATATGGATTTGACAAAATTTGTTAACCCTTTACGTGAGTCAATGGCCCGACTCTGTAGATCCAAGAATCCAAACACGTTGCTGCGAAATACCCCATCAATTGACTCAAACCATCCATCAAAATCATCATGCAATCATAGTCCATTAAAAAACAACAAATACTTCAAACCAGATGGAACCTCTACAGAGGGGATGAACAAAATCATGGTTAATAATGCCTTATTGCGTGCCAGCCTTGCATTACCTGAAAGCTGCTAAAGTGTAAAAGCATACTAGTGTTAAGTGCGCAAAATTTACAAGAGTTCAGGTAGAAACTATAAAAAAATCTGTTACTTATTCCCAGAAAGGACATTGAAGAAAAGAAAGAAAGGAACACCACAGACGAGTTGATATCTCCCAGTGGTACATACATCATAGACACTAAGAGAAGACCCTTTTTCTGCTGATACATGCATGCATTTGGTTTATCGACTACCATTGCAAAGTGCTATGGTCTCAAAGACATGACAATCAAAGCCAAGAAAATGGATGTTATTCACCACTCCAGAAGATTTCTACAATGTGTTCAACGTGCCATTGAACTGCAAGCAAACAGAAAACCATAGGTTAAAAAATGACTTGCAGTTGTGAGTAGCAAGTCAAATCAGGAAATTAGTACATAAACTTCCACCAGTTATAAAAATCTACAAACTGTCGAAGCAAATCCAAAAATAGTTCTATTATTCTGCTCAGTAAATAACAATAATAAAGAAGGCTTCCTCATTGCATGACACAAATGAACATCCACAGAACAAGGAACATACCCCTCCAAGGCAAGTTCTAGTTACTGGCCCTTATTTTCTATCACTGATGAGAGTTTGATATGCTTTTATGTTAAAGAAATAAAATGTTAGAGAACTAGTCTATTTTCACACACGCATACAGTGAATAAGGACAATGATTGGAGTGGAAACCCTGCATTTCCAATCCACATGATCAAGCTTTTTGAGGACAGGTAAAGGTTTTAGGAAGTGCAAATGATCTGTTAAAACTTACCAATAATATTGAATGAAAAGAGACTGAATTCATATAAAAGGCCCCAAGATTGTTCACTTGAGAAGATGACTTATCTTTGGATGCTCAAGGTTGCATATATGAAATGCAGTTATCTAGCACTATAAATGAGGCAAGGATATTCTTGGCTATCTCTTTGTTTTTTAGCTTTGACATGCCTTCTTCCTGCTTCCTCTGAAAGCTTGGTGAGAGTTGGTTTAAAGAAGCAGCACCAAGATAAAAATTGTACTAGGCTGCTAGAATTGCATGATGAAGGGAAGAGGTGCAGATGGTGTAAATGGCAAGCATCATGGTTTTGGTGATTCAGATGGAGCTATAGTACCTCCAAAGAATAATTAGGATGCTCGATACCCAACCCAGAACTCCACTTTTATATTTGATACTGGCAGTTCCAATCTTCAGGTTCCCTTGTCCAGATGTTGTTTTTCTGCCAGTTCTGCTTAATTCAGTTCTGTAACCATTTATGCTTTCTCACATACAGAGTTAACTAATTCCTCATTATTACATACAGATTGCCTGTTATCTCCATTTTAAATACAAGGCAAGCCAATCCAGTACAAATAGCAAGATCAGAAACGCTGTCAGTCTAGCATCTTAAGATTTTCCTGGTGTTGATAGGTGCTTGCCCAGTCTGGGATTGTAGCAAGATGTAAATTCTTGAACTTATGGTGTTTTCTGTCTATGGGAATTAACGCTCTAATCCTTCTGGCTGATTCTTCAATCAAAACAATATTGAAGTTGGGATCTTGTAATTCAGATGAATTGCGTTCTTGTTTTGTTTTGGGCTTATTTTTGAAGTGATTTTCTGCCTCTTGTCTGCATTAATGGATTTAAATATATTGTTTTTCAGATGTTTTATAGATTATCAAAGCTAAGAAGACATCTTTTTCTGCCGATACAGTCATGCAGTTGGTCTGTGGACTACCATGGTCCCAAAACATCAGGCCAAGAATATAGCAATAATCCACCCAAAAAGATACATTCAATTTGTCATCCTACGAGAAATAAACAGAAAACCATGTGCTAGAAATACTTTTCTATAGTCACAGGCTAAAGAATTAACTTGGAAAGTCAAATTCAGAACCAATAAAAGCTTCCTCATTGCATGACACGAAATGTCCATCCATGGAGAGAGCAACATATTGCTCCAAGGAAAATCATAGTTATTGGCCCTCGTATTTTCTTACTAATAAGAGTAATTCATTATCCTATGTTAGAGGAAACTACCTCTATTTTCATATACACAATGAACTACTAAATCATACGTTGCATAGACCAATCGCTTCTAAAAATGCAGAACAATCACACACTTCCCAGACATATCTAGTATTTCAAAATGCTATTTTTCAAAACCTTGTGTAGCTGGCCTATGTGACAAACTTATACCTCCAAAAATACAGGAACAAGGGTTAGATAAGGACGTGTCTTAAGACTTGAAAATGACACAAAAATGCAACTCTAAACTACGGGAACCAAATTGGAGATCCATGACAGAAACAGTAATTCACAATGTAATGAGCTTGTCATCCAAAAATTTGAAACAAAAATCGACACAAAAATACCATCAATCTCTCCATAAAAAAATTCAACTGAATCAAATAAGGCCCTGTTTGGATCTTGAAAATAATTGAGAGAGAAAAGAAAATACTGAAAGTTATTTTGAAAACAGAATTCTTAATTAATTCTTGGTATTTTCTCAAGATCCAAAAGAGAAACTCCCAATAGGACAAGAGAAACCCAGAATAAAGATCACAACACAAGGAGATTGAATGAATCACAAGGAGAGCAGTCAAAATCCTCAACCCTCGTAATGGGTCAGCTTAAAATTACCGAAAATCAATATCAACTACAAAATCAAGCCTGATTCAGCCCAAATCAAACCAATTCAACAAACCAACCAACACTCACTAAATCAGAACTATTGAAAAAAGAAACAAACTTGAGACCACCACAACACAAAGATGCCAAGACCCACATCAAATTACAAAGTTGGAACCATAATTTACCCAAACAAACCAATAATAATAATAATAAAACAACAAATGAAACAAATCCCCCCTAAAAAATTGAATTCTGAAATCAGAAGCCACTGATTCTAAACTTGTAAGAGAAAGGACATGATGTTGAGAATAGAGAGCCACCCAGAAGAGGAAAAATGACCTCAAATTTAAAAATGGGAGCAGCAATCTGGTTCCTCTCAGGGGTGTCATCTCAAGATCAGCAGCTGCAAGAACTATTCCACATTATCTTACATTCACTCTCTACTTTTCCTCACTTTTCTCTCATTTTCAGTCATTTTCTCCCTCTCTCTATCTCTCTGTGGGAGTGTGAGAGTGAGATAGAGAGATTCAAGAAGAAGCAGGTAAGCAGCAGATTTTCTCATGGTACCACCAACCCCACCATCACCATTCACCATTCACCACCCATAACATCCACCTCACTCCTCACCTCTTCTTATTTTGACACTCTCAAAAAGTATTTTAAAAGGGCATTTTACAAAAGTAACGTACACTATTATCCTCAATCCTGATTCATTCCAGATTTTTTAAAATCTGAATCCCTTTCTATTTGCCTATATCACTCATTCCTCCTGTACCTTTTTCTTTTTATTTCTTTTATATTTGTTTTATTTTACCTTTTTTTTCCCTATTAATTAGTCACTGGCAGTTGGCTGATAGATGTTGTCATTGTGTCAAAGCCCGTATACTTTGGGACCTTGTTGTCACATCCCAAAATAATCCCTCACTTAAGCTTTTAATAAGTAAGCAAAAAGCTTTTAGAAAAGCCTGGTAACATCCACACATCTTCACAAGTGAATAGAAGACAAGAGAATAGTGTGGAGAATTCTAGTTGAGAACTCTTGAAAACTCATGTAAATAACTTATAGTATTTTCTAGAGAATTTTAAAGCAGTGGAGAACTTTGAGGTTTCAAAGAGTTTTCTTGGTGCCTATAAATAGGTGGTGGTCGCTAAGGCACCAAAAACTAGCATTCCTAGCATTGTAAAATGTGAGTAATCAAATTCTCCTTTCTTCCAAACTCTCTAAGTCTTACTTCCTTTGTTTATTTATCTCAAGTTTTTGAGGTGCTTTAGAAACACCCAAGTCTGTGACATTATGCTCACTTTTGTGTATTTTGGTGTGACATTGTGCTGGCTTTTGTGTATTTTGAAGCATTTGAAAGAAAAGAAATAGCAGAACCTCAAGGATGAGGAACACACAAATCATATGTTGAAGGATTTATTCTTGAAATTAAATTTTGAATGGGTTAAGGTCTGTTGGTTTGATTTCTCCTTGGTAGACTTCATAGAGGGCTTAGGATTTAGATAGGATGCGCAGATTCTTTTGTTTAGTGCTTTTTTGAGCTCTTTTAATTTTTAATATTATCTTTTATTTGCCTATATATATAGATTTTAGAAAGAAAAAAAAAAGAATAAATTGCACAAATAAGGTTCATTTGATGCATTGTGCAAATATGGTTCATTTGAGAAATAGAAAATCTCTTGAGGCTCAAGAGTACATTTACAAACTACAGTGTCGGTAAGATGATGCACCAGAATCA
Source organism: Vitis riparia (assembly GCF_004353265.1). NCBI lineage: Eukaryota > Viridiplantae > Streptophyta > Magnoliopsida > Vitales > Vitaceae > Vitis > Vitis riparia. The sequence continues at coordinate 29,486,862 of NC_048444.1, forward strand.
TAAGTTCCTGTGCTAACATTGTGCACCAGTTCACAGTATACTACAATTTCAAAGTTGCAATCTAACAAGCAAGGAAACTTTACCATGTGGCATAAATAGCTCATGAATCATTAATATAGAAGAGACCAGGGCATACCTTTTCACTTAGAGAGCATACCTTTTCACTTAGGGAAAAGAGCACAAGTAAAACCATCACTAACAAGTTGATTAACCGCATCTCTGAACTTGTAATAATCATCGATTGTGTTGTAAACTTGATAAGAAATTCGAGCATACCCTGTTATTGGATTAACCTCCCCATCTTTTGGGTGCCGATAGTATATTGGCACTTCAACACCAAAATTTTCCCTCAAATGCTTTCTTAACTTCATAGCATCTGAATCACTAGAAATCCCCAAAGAAACGGGCAACCCAACCATTATCAAGCTTGCACACATTTCTTGTGGAGTCCCAAGATTTGTCCCCCATGCACTGGCCAACATCTTCCCCATCTCAACAACACCATCATGATTTCTTTTCTTGATTCCCTCTATACCACCTTCAAACCGGTTCGTGAATTCAATTGCATCCGAGACCACCAATTGGGCACTGTAATCTCTAGTCCCTATCCAACCACTTTCTATGGCTAACCCATTACCGTATTCATGAGACACCACCGGATGGTGCAACTCCGGACAAGTCTCAGGTGTTTTCCGGCAGTACAAAAATGCAACGGATGGCGGGCAAAAGAACCATTTATGCAAATTACTGGTGTAAAAATCAGCACCAATTTCTTTCATATCAACATCAGTACACCCAATACCATGAGCTGCATCCACGAAAACTTGGTCAACCCCCTCTTCCCTGCAAATCTTGACCAACTCTTTTACCGGAATCAGCACCGACGGCATCGACGTAATGTGATCGATCACAGCCAACCTCACCCTTCCACTGTTGGCCTTCCCTCTCATCAAAGCCCGCCTAAACTCATCCACAATCTCTTCGTTCGAATTCACCGGAAACGGCAACGGAACTTCGATGACTTGGCCGCCGGCGCGACAGACGTAGGCGTGGATGGACTTCTTGACGGCGCCGTAGGCGTAGTGGAGCATGACGACGGCGTCGCCCCTCTGGAATCGGCCTTCTGTGAAGGCCCAAGCGATTTGCTGGAGGACGATTGCGGCGGCGGTGGTGGCGTTGTCGACAAGGGAGATTTCATCGACGTGGTCGGCGTTGACGAGGTCCTTGATCAGGGTTCTTGAACGGAGAATGGCTGGCTGGAGACGGTTGAAGTAGAAGTGGTCGGGCTGGCGGAGAAATAGGAGCTGCCAATGGTGTTGAGCGGCAGTAACGGAGGCCGGGCAGCTGCCGAAAGACCCGTTATTGATTCTGGCGATACTGGGGTCGTGGTGAGAGAATTCAAATCGAAGATCTGACTCAGATATCAACATGGGCTTTGATTTCTTGGAGATGTTATGGGTGCCGTTGCTTTCATTTTGCTGATGATGGGGAGGTGAAGACTCCATGATTGAGGATTGAGAGCTAGGGTTTTGGGTGAAAGAAGAGAGAAGATGAGAATGATGGTGACTTACAATGATGTCGGAAATGATATAGTGAAAGTGAGAAGGAGCCAAGAGTAATGGAGATGTGAAGGGAAGTGGGCAACAACTGAATAAACGGCTGGAATGGCGCCATGTCATACACATGGCACGTGACATCCTCTCCCCATTTCCTCTCAGTCTCACTTGATCTTCTCTTCTGACCCTGCTTCTTTAAATTGGCCACGAGGCGTTGCCCACTATGCAGAAAGGCTTGGTTTTCATCAATTCACTCACTGTTTCATGTATAGGCAATTGTAGCCTTGTGGTAGTATCACCCGTTCTATTTTAACATATAATCTGAATCATTAAAGGAAAAAAAGAAGCACCATTAGGGTTCTCACTTATTGGGTGTCTCATATGTATTGTTTTATGTTTATTTCAGTCGCTGTCTGTGACAATGCAAAATTATTTAAAGCCCACTTGGGAGCTATTAATTATTCTCGAGGCAGAAAAGACAGAATGCTAGGCTTTGTGCCATGATATCAATGCCAATAATTTATACTAGGGATCAGTTTGGTCTTGGAAACATCAAGGAGGGGGGCATTCAATGATGGGCTCCTTCAACTGAAGATCTTGATTATTTATGGTAGAAAGTCCCTCTCTCTCTCACTCAGCAATCAACCCATTGGATTACAGTCACTGGGCACTTATAAACTATTGGGTGGACCTAGCTCAGTTGTGGGTGATGGCAGACACATTCAACCATCTACTGGGTCTCTTGAAAATCAAACAATCAAACAGATAACTTCCACTCAACTTGCATGTCCATGAGAAGGCAAGTGTAAATATGCCAAATTGCAGGCTTTTGGGTTTTGAGCCGTGGCATTGAAGAACTGTGTCTTGGACAAGAACTAGAATGTAATCAGTCTTAGTAGTGCTTTGTTTTTTACCCAACATGTTTCCTTGTTGGCTTCCTTTCCCCTTTCCTCCCTTCCCTCCCTCAATTCCCAGATGATAGCCTAATCGGCTAATTGGGCCCCTGTTTTTATCTTCTTTTACAGACTCAAGGGCCAAGCCTCCCTACAGACACTATTCCTATGAAGCCAGGCATCACAGCATACCCTCCATGGTCCACCTCTTTCAGCATGAGCATCTAGTGGACCTGCAGGTCAGCAAAGTCAAGGATTACTGACAGACAAACTGGACTCAGAATATGCTTCTTCTCAACCAAACAGTACTCCAGAAGATAGCAGGATTTCATGACAAAATGGTCCATCCGTCATTCTCCTATAGGATGATAAAAAATAATTCAAATTCCACACTCCAATGTGGGGAATCATAGTGTAAACTAGCAGTAAACTTATTCCCAGACAAAAGAACCCTGCCCAATACATTAAGCACTTGTTTTCATTACAAATCCAATTTGTCTTCATGGTCCATCTAGGAGCTGCAAAATGACTCCATTTTTCCTTGAGAGACAAACAGACCAAGATTAATTTTTTTGCCTTTCCAAATTATCTTCTATCCCCCATTATTAACCTAAGTTATTTATCTCTGTCTTAGGCAACTATATATTGGGCTCACATTTGGGACTAAAGATGTGAACCAGCAAGGCAAAGCAGTAGCTGACAGAAAAGATAAAGGAAAGCGTGTATAGAAGCCCCTAACATTAATAAAGGGGTGCAGCCAACTTACACAGATGGTTGAGCTCAATCATAGATACAGCCCCATAAGCTGCCCACTGAAGACTCCTAGGAACTGTAATTCTAGGACTTACATGCCTTTGATCATGCAAATCCTCTTGAAACGAATTAAATTTGTCTCGTAAAATAGCAATCAATGAACCATTAATTTCAAACTCAACAGCAGTACTACTTTGATGATTTGATCATGAATTTCCCTTGATTAATAAACAAACATCTACAACAAAAATAAAAAATAAAAATCATGCATTAACATCATCAATTACTCAAAATTAATTTCCAATTTCAAAGCATCGGGTCATGGATAAGATTTGTGTTAGCAAGGTAATGCATTTCATGGCACACAATTTTGTTTAGAGATCAAAACCTCTTATGATTTATGTAACATTTCTACATAGGAAGGTGTAAATCCTCCATTTTATCTTACAAGCACATGTTATTCTGTGTTCTTTTTCTTTTCTTGTTGCCTTATAACCGTCTCACAATGGTCAGTTGTCACTCATTTTGTACTATTTTTGAGCTACATTTGGAGATTCATTGTTGATGAATTTTTATGGATCCCAAATGTGACCTTAGTGGCACTTTAGTTTAACTTATTTAATTGTAATTTAGTTTAATTTACTTAAATGTACTTTAACTTAGCTCACTTAGTAGCACCTTAACTTAGCTCACTTAACACTTCAATTTAACTCACTTAGATGCACTTTCATTTAATTTATTTAGATATATTTTAATTTAATCCACTTAGTTACATTTTAGATTTAGCTCATTTGATTGCATTTTAAGAAATTTCATAATTGCAGGATAATTAATTTAACAACACTTTAGTTCATTCCATCTTAGGTGCATTTTGAGAGAGTTCCTCTATATGTGTTTTTGTTGTACACTTTAAATTAGTTTATCTAAGTGCATTTTAGGATAGTTTATTTAGATGCATTTTAGGATTTTTTTTATTATTTTAATTGTATTTTAATATAGTATTTCATATTACGTTGCATGACATGGAGTTGTTTGGGAAATCGAAATTGGGGAATGAGGAGAATTTTCTAAGGTGTACATGGCGTGGAGAGTGGAGATTGTTTTTTTTGGAAAGGTGAGGATACCCTTTGACACTCCCACCATATTATTGAGATGGGGAGTTTTAAATTAAAGAGGATTCCTTGGTACACGCGATTTTGATTATTATTCTTTTTCACGCCGCCGCCATATGGAGTTTTGGGCAAAGGTAGGATTTTTAGGTTCACGCATGGGGATTTTTGGAAGAGAGTTAGACTCTCTTTGCATTTATTGACGACATGAGGAGGCTTTTGAGAGGGGTTTTAGGAAAAGGGTGTGACTGCCACTAGGATTCTAAGAAAGACAGGAGGAGGACTCTTAGGGAGGCACACATGGCTATCACTTGAAATACACATACATGGAAATTTTTTAATATGGAAAACTTTTGAGAAGGAAATTTGGGATGTACACCACTGCCTTTGGTTTTTTAGGAGGAATAAGAAGATTTTGAGAGGTCACTTGCCATAGGAGTTTAAGACGACTTTGGATAGCTTTTGAGGGGGACGAGGAGAGGAGACACGACTGGAATTTCAGATTGAGGGGAGTCCACAACCTTGAGGAATTTTAGACAGGAAAGAGATTTAGGGGAGTAGGACTCCTTTGATTCACGGATTAATTTTGAAACAGAAAGATAATAGAATGAGTTATAATTTATTCGTTACCAAGAAAAAGCAAATTTTGTAATTATCATATGCTGAATAGGCTTCAATATTCTCAACATAATTTTCAGAAGTTGATTCTTGAAGTTATTAGAGAGATTTTTCCTAAATCAATCATTATGAAATGAGTAACCATTGAGAGAGATTTTTTGGAGAGGTGGATTGTCATTGGAGACTTGGGGAAGAGGGATCACACCGTAAAGGGGTTTTATATCATATTTTTGGAGACTCACACACATAGGAGAAAAGGGGGAGTTTTGAGAAAGAGACATCCATGACTTGGCCAGATAGGGACTTAGGACTATCACCAATTAATTTTAAAGAAAAGAGAAGTCAAAGTCTTAAAGATAAAAAATGTGAGACTCGATGTAGAGAAATGAGAAGAGAAGCAAGTTCCATCCTTTTTAGGAGAAAGGCATGCTTTCTTTAATTAAATTTGATATCTTAATCATGATCATCTTTCCATTTTTCCATTCTCTTTCTCTCATGCTTGAATATTGAAATTATATATGCTTTGGGGTGGAAAATGAAGGCCACCTTGATTGTTGTTAATTGGATATTATTGATGAATGGTTGATTGATCTTATGTTGATCGGTATTTATTAGAATTGAGGTTATGATTATTTTCTTTTAGAAATCATTATCATTTAATTCAAGCCATTGGAAAAATCATGATAATCAGTTTTGCATGAATCTAATTTTAGTTAGGTCCATTCTTATCTTGGCTTCTCTCTTTAGGTAAATTGATGTTTGTGTTTCATTCCTACTGTCACTATTTGTTGCATTACTGACCATTGAATTGAAAAACTAGAATTGAGTGGCTTAGGGGTTTTTTAAAAAATATTTTGATGTTTATATGATATTTCTAACCTTTTAAACTTATCAATCAAATTTTATTTGAGCTTAGGATTTTCTTTTAATTGAGCTTAAAATGTTTTTTAAATTGAAAGATCTAAATTGGTTTTTGCATAGGTCCCATTCTTGTTTTGGACACCTGGACTAATTTTGAAAAAATAAATAAAATTTTAATTTTCTTAATTTTATTTGATATTTTTCCTTTAATATAAACTTCTTGAAATTAATTTAAATTAATTTTAGGATCATGCTTTGTTGAAACTAGATTTCCCGAGTGGGAAAAAAAAAAATCTCTTTTCCTACACTTGCTACATCGACCCGTTTTGTAGTTAGGAGTTGTTTGGTTTTATTTAAAAATTCTCCTTATGTGATTAAATTAAGTTGTTATTTTTCCTATAAAGTAGACATAGGTGTTGTAAATTTTTTATTTTATTTTATTATACTTTTAAATTAGTCAAATAAATTTGTTTTGATCTGCCATGTTTTACTAATGTATTTGTGATTAAATTTGTTATTAACTTGTACATAATTTAATGATTGACCTTTTGGGTTATATCCTAGACACATGGTAGATGTTGTCCATTTTTTTTCATGATGCAATTCCTATCTTTAGATATTCTTTTAGGATTTATTTTGCAAACGTATCTGTTTTGACCAATATTGATTATTCTGTAAAGTGTTCCTAATATGAATTAATCTAGTATTGATTGATACATAGTTTAATGTTTTGGCATTTGGGTTGTAATCTAGACACATAGGAGATAGTGTTCATTTTTTATTTTTCATGATGAAATTCTATATTTACATATTTTTTTTTTTCAGATTGATCTTGTATGCTCCCCTATTCTATTATGTTGTTGAATATTCTGAAGGATGATGTCTAATGTTTATTTTGATTAGATACCATCTCTGAATATTTTATTCATATTTTTTTTTAATGAATATTTCATTTTTGCCCTATTGAGTATTTTGTTCATTTTAAATAATTATTTTTTTCTTATGCATAATAGTGATTTCTTTTAATTTTGATCTATATTGAGGGCATGTCGCACATTTCAGGTATATATCTCTTTACATCATTATCATTCTTTATATGTCTTATTAAGTATGCTTTGTGAATTTATGTATGCTAAATTCATTATGGCCTATGTATTGTTATTAGTTTTGATTTTTTATTAGAGTTAATTCATGTTATGTATGATGTGGGATTTTTAACTAGATTGTTTATATTGTTGTTAATTGTTGAATTAACTTTTATTATTTTATGAAAACACTAGACTTGTTTTTAAGGTACATACTTTTATTTCTTATTTTATTTTATTTCATTTGATATGCGTGAGTATTCTATTATTATGTTCTTATTTGTTATCGATGTTTTCAAAATTGGAACGAATATTGAACCAGAAAAGTTATCGGTTCATGATTCACTGGTCAGACCAATGGTTGAATTAATGATGTTATAAATATATAATTTATATTTTATTAAAATTAAAAATAAGTATAAGAATTTTAAATATATATAATTAAAAAATTTAATAATATTTCATTTTTTATATTTAATATGTAAAACTAAATGATAAAGATAAATATAAATATGTTAATATATTAAACTTTATAAAATAGAATATGTATAATATTTAAATACGAAGATATATTTAAGATAAAAAAAATTACAACATTTAATTTAATTACATATTTATGTATTTTGTTATTTTAAAAATTATTATATCAACTTCATACTTATTATTGATAATTATTACAAAAATAAACATTGATATAAATATTTATATTTATTTAAATGTTTGATATGATAAATATTTATAAGAAGTATAATAGATTTAGCAAATTAAATGTTAAAATGGTTGTGTAGCTTAGTTGGCTCTAAACTTGTTTCCATAAGCCCATGTTCAAGTTTCCATCATGCAAATTGCAAATTTCCCTTTTATTACAAGCGAAATGCATCTCACATCGGAAAACCACAAATCAAAAGTTCAGAGTAAATATCTTGTACATCTCCATATAGTGAAATTAAGATGATGGGCCTGGAATAGAAAAAGGTTGGGCTTGTAACTTGAATGACCCACTAAAGTTTTGGGTCAAATATGGGTTGATCGACTCTTATGAAACTGGTCGATTTATCCGACTCGCCGGTTTAGGCAGTTAGTTGGTGGTCTAGCCTTGAACAAACTCATTTCATCGGATTAGATCGGAACAAACCTCATATGTTCTTGGTATCCACTAGTATACCAATAAATTGTTATAATTACCTGAATTTAATTAGTAAAAACCTAGTGCTCTGTTATGATACCTTCCCGAAAATTAACATAAACTCTAGACTTAGACTTGAGTTTTTAAGAACATGCTTTTCCAAATAATAAGTCATTTTTAAGGTTTTATTTTTTAATTTTCTCATTAAAAATAAATAAAAATAAAGGATGATTCCAACTTTTTTTAAAATTAATTTTTCACAATAAAAAGTAAGTCTCATTATTAAGTCGAGACATACGTAAAAATAAAATAAAATGTGGGTTCACAAAAGGTTATGCATGACCAAACACAAAGCAAATCTACATGAACAATCCAATGACTTAACAATCCTTCGTCTGAAACTTTTTCAAGAACATGGCTTTAGTATTTCATCACCTTAGACGACCCAATATGGCTACCATAGTTGTGAGTGTTATAAAGATTCAAGATTCGGACGCGGAGAGGATCCTGTCCTTTTAGACCCAAGGTATGCCCTTGCATGCTGATCGGGCGAAAGACATTATTAGCTGGGGAGTTTGGTTGGGGTATAGCACATCTGTTGAATGATAACAAAGGTGTCCTAAGATGAGTTCGACGAGAATAGAAATTTCGTATGGAACAAAGGAGTAAAAGCTCATTTGATTTTGATTTCTAGAAAAACAATGAAGTAGAACATTCCATACTGCAATCTGCAAAGAAGCCAGAATCTCAATCCTCCTGTTAATCTAGAACAGGATTTTGCATCTGAATTCAGAAGCTTTTCATCCTCAAAGCCATTTAACACCTCACTGATACAACTCAAAGCTTTCTTTGCAAAACCCATCGACCATGGCTTCATCTTTTAGCCAGTTAGTACTTACAAAGTAGCAGGTTGCCAATGGGGAAAAATGCATACGAGCCAAATTGAAGAACACTACGCTAGCAATTGATCAATGCAATTAAAATACATCTAACTTCTTTGACTATGCATTTAATAACGCATTATTCTATTTAATATAAAAAATAATCACACTCACGGCAGATAATAAGAGATGACCCATTTATCTTCAATATCTAAGTATTTTAATAACAATGCTAATGCTGAAAACAAAATCTAAGTTTCGATTTTTATGAAACATCTTTCTGACTCCAACATTTTCTCGACCGTTTAGAAGGCGAACCCTGGGACAGACACTAAATACAAAGATGCAGAGGGGGATTCATCGTTCAGACATACCTGGCAGGCGTTTGGGCAAAAGGGTTTCCAATTATTTAACAGGGCTTTTGTGATTGTGATTGTGATTTCTCTCTGTGAATGCAGGGGTGCAATCATTGGTGAGAGAAGATATATAGAGGGGTTGTCCCTGTGGGAATTATCCTCGATGACCAAACTTTTCTTGGCCCATTCCTCCCTGATAATAGTCAAACAGGAGTTCTAGGAAGAATCAAAATGTTAGGCCAAAAGGGTCCAGAAAATGAAGAAGAGAGCGAACGGAAAAACACTTCAAGGTGATGTCTTTTACTGTTGTCCTGATCAGCCTGTAGAATGATAACTTCAGCTTTTAACTTTCTACTTTCTTTGTCATTCTAGATTTGTAATGATGAGAGATTGAAAACGTCTCTTTCAAGATGGGAGTGTTGGTGCGGACTCAAATCTCAACATCACACGTACTTTCCTTTCCTTGCTTGTCTATAATCCAATTTTTCTCATGGAAATTTCTAGGCAGTTTCCACTACCAACCTGAAGAACTTCCACCATTATCACTAGTATGTAAGCCTACAAAGTCCCAGCTGTGTTCCTATTCTATTCATTAAGCTCACGGCCTCTCCTTTACTTAAATATCTCACCCTCAACTCTATTTTTTTTTAACTCCTGCTCCAATCAAGGTCAGCACTTGCCACTTTATATTAACGCATGCATGAGTCTTTTCTTCTGGTGTTCTTTTCCCTCTTTTGAATGCATATATTTGGTGGGTTCAGTGGGATTTATCACCTGTGTTGTTTGTATAATTCAGAATCTAGCTTCTCCTTCTGACTTGGTTGTGTTCTATATTCTGTATGGCTTCATTTTGAGATATGGGTTTGATAGTCTTCTGGGTCATGGATGAAACAGAATGAATTCCCATCTGATCATCTTTACCATTTGTTCATTCTTTGCAACAGCATTTCTAGCTATGAAAATGAGGCAAGGGTATCTTTGGGCGGCTTTCTGTTTGTGGGCTTTGACATTTCCTCTTCTTCAAGCTTCCTCCGATGGCTTGGTGAGAATTGGATTGAAGAAGTGGCGCTTAGATTATAATAGGATTAGAGCTGCCAGAATGGCAAGAAGGGCAAAATCAATTGGGGGTGTTGTAAAGAGCATGTATCAAGGTTTAGGTGATTCAGATGGAGAGTCAGTGCTCCTAAGGAACTACATGGATGCCCAATACTATGGAGAGATTGGCATTGGAACACCACCCCAGAACTTCACCGTTGTATTTGATACTGGCAGTGCCAATCTTTGGGTCCCCTCTACCAAATGCCATTTCTCAGTGAGTTCTGCTGAAATTTCAATTCTAAATGTTACCTGTTTATACTTTCCTTAATACAGAATTGATTAATTCATTCAACTTTGTACAGATTGCCTGCCTTTTCCATTCCAAGTACAACTCAAGGCTGTCCACAACATACATTGATCTGGGTAATTTTATCAGTCCAGTGTCCTTCAGTTTTTCCTGCTGTATAGGTGCTTGGTCTGTAGAAGACTTATGCTCAAGTCTTTCATTCCAATTTGTGATCCAGGAAAAGAAGGTGAAATACATTATGGGTCTGGATCAATTTCTGGTGTCTTCAGTCAAGATAACGTTCAAGTTGGGAGTATGGCTATCAAAAATCAAGTGGGTTCTTATTCTGTGTTTGGGTTTCATTTTGAACTGATACTCTGCCTGTTGGCTGCATTGATGGTCATAATGTACTATTTTTCAGGTTTTTATTGAGGCTACACGAGAGGCAAGCCTTGTATTCGTATTGGGAAAGTTTGATGGGATTCTTGGGCTCGGTTTCGAGGAAATTGTTGTTGGGAATGCCACACCAGTTTGGTATAGTTTTCTCTGAAATTGAGCTTTGGAACTGTGATTTCAATTGTTGTGGGGTTTTTTTGAATGCAATGATTCATGTTAAGAGAACAGGTACAATTTGCTTCGGCAAGGTCTTGTGCAAGAAGACATCTTCTCTTTCTGGCTAAACCGGGATCCACAAGCCACCGATGGAGGTGAGATTGTTTTTGGTGGTGTCGACAAGAGACACTTCAAGGGGCAGCACACTTATGCGTCAATCACTCAAAAGGGTTACTGGCAGGTGAGTGAACTTAATTTAGTAAAAGTTCCAGGCCAAATTGGTCCCATTTTCATTCATTCCCTAAAACCAACTGATTTCATTTCTTTTTTTTTTTTTTTTGTTCTCGCAGTTTGAAATGGGAGAGTTTCTTATTGGATACCAATCAACAGGTGACCCTATAGAATCTGAATTCATCTTGTTAATATGCTGCAGGCCCAAGTTTTTGTTTAATTTCCCAGATACCGATCTTTTTTCCATATTACATTATTGAAGCTGAAGAAAACCAGTTCACTACATTTCCATTAGTACTCTGACAATCTAACAAATCTGGGAATCTTTCAATTTTGTGAATTTTTTTTCCATTTCAGGCTTTTGTGAGGCAGGTTGTGCAGCTATTGTAGATTCAGGAACATCCTTAATTGCTGGCCCAACGGTATGTCCTTTGTTCTTTTTCAGACAATGGTTTTTTAGCTTCAGTTTTTCTGATTGGCCTATCCATTTCAGGCGATCGTGACTGAAATCAACCATGCAATTGGAGCAGAAGGAATCGTGAGCCAGGAATGTAAAGAAGTAGTTTCCCAATACGGAAACATGATATGGGATCTTCTAATATCAAGGGTGAATGAGTTTATCATCTTTGCCACTTCCCATTCACCATACATTACTGTAATATTTAGCTTCCAAGGGAAAATGTTAAAACTTAACTTTCATGTAAACAGGTACAACCTGATGCAGTATGTTCACAGATTGGTTTATGTAACTTCAATGGGTCTCAGATTGAGAGGTCAGGAAGTTCATACTGTCTCATGGTCAGTTCATTCTCAAAGTTCACATTATAAAATCCATCTGTTCTCAGAGGGCTCTCACAGGAGCACTTTTCAGGAAATGGTTGTTTTCTGTTAGAACTTCCTGCAGATTTTATTCAAAACAGTTCCCCCATGCTTCAGCTAATAGATTTTGTTGAAGGGCTTCCCCCCAGTTCACTTCTGATGCAGTTACATATTTTCCAAAAAACAATACCTTAACTTGAAAGCTAAACGGAATCTCTTGCAGCCCACGAATCAAGACAGTGGTTGAGGAAGAAGACGCGAGAGGAACAAAAGTTGGGAATGAAGTTTGGTGCACTGCTTGCGAGATGACAGTGATTTGGATCCAGAACCAGCTAAAACAAAGAAAAACAAAGGAGATAATATTCAGCTATGTAACTGAGGTGATTTACTGTGAAAAGATATCCTCAGTTGGGAAGCCTTCCCTAGCAGTTTTCATTTGAGTGTCAAGTATTGAAATTTGTATGTTTTTCAGCTCTGCCAGAGTCTGCCAAGTCCAATGGGAGAATCAGTAGTTGACTGCGGTAGAGTTCCCTACATGCCAGATGTTACATTCACCATTGCAGATAAGCATTTCACCCTGACCCCAAAAGAGGTTAGATTTCATTCTCAGGTTGTCTCTTCCAGTCTCAATGTCTCTGTATTCATACTGCCATTACTTCATAAAAACCAATTTACTTTTCAGTATGTTCTAAAAACTGGTGAAGGCATTACAACCGTCTGCCTCAGTGGATTTATTGCTTTGGATGTGCCTCCTCCTAGGGGTCCTCTGTGGTAAGTCATAGTACAGTCAGCATCCAAGATTAGGAGTTATGAGCCTTTTTTTCTTTACCCAATGTGTATGCTGTATTTTGCAGGATTCTTGGAGATATATTCATGGGGGTTTATCACACTGTATTTGACTATGGTAATCTCCAAGTGGGTTTTGCTGAAGCTATGCAGTGACTCTCCAATCTCCAACAGTCTCCTTACATTTATTTACTGATCATCTGTTGCTTCTGAGTAAAGCTTATAGGGCATTTATTATGCAGATTGTGATCCCAGTTGTCATAGGTTATTAATAATGTGTGTGCATAAATGTAATGTTCATATATTTGCGAGAAAATACAGGTCATTCAATGTTTTAACTTCACATAGGGAACCATTCCTCTTCTTAATCCAACTCAATACATATAAACTACATTGCAGGTCGAAGCTGGCCTTAAACAAGGTCGATTCTAAATAGATATTCTGATATCACATTCAAAATCGACCAGGCATGTCAAAACAGGACCAGAAAAAAGAAAAAAAATCTGTTTCAATTTTCGGCTTAAGTTCTGCAGGCTTTGGAATCTTTCACAAAATTCTGGGAGATTCATATATTACCAACTGCTCCAAAGTTGAGCAGCCCTTTTGAAAGGGAATCTGCAGCAAGTTAAGTGATGTAAGGATCTAAGAAAATGATGAATCAAGATTTGGAGAGATCAGTTGTCTGTGTCAAGAAATTGGGATGGCTCCACATGCCTCCCCTGCCACGTTTAAACCAATCAATTACCTCATGATTGTCCCTTTCAACCCCAAAAGACAAAGGTAATCCTAATCTTTTCTGCCTCAAAACAAGGAGAAGGAAACCAACACCAAAATCTCAGAATAAAGGGATTATGCTTTGAAACCATCTTTTTCTTTTGATGGGGAAGTCTGAAAAGGCTAAAAAGATGGTTAAAGTAGAAGTAAAATTTAGTAGTCGAAATGGCTAGTTTACACAAGGCAGGCATATCCACTCCTTGTAGAAATGAAAACTAGTCCATATTAAAAATATATACTACTAGAGAGCCGCCTCATTCATTTGAATGCCAGAGTACATTATGTCAAGTGACCTCCTTCTCAGCTTTACTGCTCCTGTTCTTTAAAATAATCATATATTGATATGGGACGTTATGCAGTATGCTGGGTTTTGTCACAAAAGGCTCGATTGCAGCAGATACGTCAATGCCAATTCTGATCTTTTTGAACCACTAAATCCTAGCTTAATTTGGGACTTGCTCACTCTCCACTCAGTTCCCCACATCTCTATATTTAGTTAGTGCTTTTTTTTCATGTCTAGTCAATATAGGCAATTGTAGCATGGAGGGTTGTATATGATTGGAATATCCATCTACTACAACTAAACCATCTAATTATGAGTGCTGCTACTTCCAGTTACATTTTCAATCAGATCTTCAATGAGCAGTCATATAAAAACACACTTCAGTAATTTTTCTCCTTTGAAGTAAAAGAGCTCATTTTGGTGTTTATTGCAATTATAATTTGTGACAATGAAAAATCATAGAAAACCCACTTGTGAGTAGTATACAAAAACAGTTGGGTATCCTTTTCCCCGCTTTTTGGTCTTTGGAACATCACGAAGGGGGGCATCTCTGAGCAATCAGTCAAGTGTTTAGTTAAAAGTTAGAACCTATTCAAAACAACAATCAAGCTCCTTAATAAATTAGGGAAATAAATATGTGATGAGGCTTAAATATATGACCTCTCACCAAAGGGCGTCATAAAGGCTTAAACTAGTAGAATTTGACACAAAGTGGTAATCCTCTGCACTGATGCTGTTAGGACCTTTACAGGGGTGTCTAGAGGCTACAAGACAGATTTATAAACTTTCTATTCAATGGAGGAAATGAAATTGGTTCCATGGGAATCACAGGATCAGCCACATCCAAATATTCAATATGACAAAAGAAAAAAGGTAATAACCCATTTGGAACAGAGGTTTCTTTCAAGCTGGCCATGGAAACATCAGTGCTCCTCATCTTAGGAGTGAAACAGTTGGAGAACATTTGGAATAGGTAGTGATTAGCCACTGCCACATAGTGATCATATTCAGAAAACATGATAACTATTTGCTATTTTGGTTTGGTATGAGCTGCATGAAATGTTAGGTCAAAAAAGAAAACAACTTCCATGCCACTGGCTCCCCAAGATCTTATGCACTGCTACTGGATAAAACAGCAATTCTATAGTGTGCATCGTGATCTCGATTCTTTTCCTAAGAATTTTCTTTTTCGTTTTATCTAACATGTTTCCCTTTCAGTAAAGATCTGTTAGGATGCATCCAGGTGAAAACTCACACGAGTCCCACTAAAAATCAAGGGTTACGCTTGTTTTCAACCAAACAGTACTCCTGAAAATGATCTCTTCATGAAATGTCCACCAGAATTTTCCTAAAACTGAACAGATAAAATTATCCTAAATGCCGAATCCTTCATTCCCCTAAAAGAAAAAAGCAAAAACATCTCAAACACTACATTTCCATTAGCATAATCACAATGTAAACTAACAGGAAATTTATTTTCAGTTAACAGATACTAGCCCGCACACTGAGCACCAGTAGTAGTTACATGAAATTAGTCCTGGTATTCCGTGGAGGAAATACAAAATAAAATCATTTTCCCACACGAGACAAATAAAAGAGTACTCATTCACGTTCCAGTTTGAATACCTCTTAGTAATCTAGCATTATTTTTTGTTGTCATAAGCTGCTATATTCTGCGGCTCACATGCAGGACTAAAGAGGCGGACTAGCAAAGCACTGCTCGAGCTCACAGATACTGCTCCACAAGCTGCCCACCGAAGACTTCTGGGCACTGTAATTCTAGGACCTGCATAAGCATTAAAAAGTATATATATATATAATGTGATTCTAGCAAAATAGAATTGGGTGAGTGGAATTTTGGTATAATTACTAGTGAAGATGTCAAAATATAAAGAGCTAAAGTAAAAGTAATTCAGTTTAAAGATTAAACACAGTCCACTCCACCCACCCAAAAGAAGTTTAAGGTCTAAATTTTGTCCTATATGGGTAGAGTTTTTCTGACTTCCTCTTCTCTTTTCCATTTTCACTCACCAAGGAGCCAAGTTGTGTAATCCTGACAATGTTTATTTTAACTCTCCATGGTGTTGGAAAAAGTGGTTTTCGAGTATGGTAGGTTGGTGGGTTGCCTTTCATCACATGGATGTATTTCAACAAAATAAGGTTTTGCATGCCTTCAATCATGAAAGTCCTTTTGGAACATTTTAAATAACTAGTGTAAGATGTCAATCAATGTAACTTAAACAGCAGAACATCAGTTCAAATTTCGTTAGCTTTATTTTGAAGATTTAGTAATGAATAATCTTTTGAAGAAGAAAACAAACATCCCCAACATCTGGACAATGCATAAACAACTTTTGTGACACAATATTCCAATCTCAAAGCATCAGATCATGGATAGGCCCTTCTGTAAAACATATAAACATTTATGATAGCAAGAAAATGCATTGCAGGCAGAATAGTTTTTTTGGATATCAAAACTATAAAAACACTACAGCTGACTTTTCTAACTAAGAAGGTTCTGACAACTATCAGAAAGCCATAACAAGAGAAACCAAAAGTGAATCTACACTAACAATCACTTGAGTAAAGATTGAGGATAAATCAAGAGCATGGCTCCAGTCTTTCATCACCTTAATCAAACCAGCATGCTACCAAAGTTGGGGCTCTAATAAAAATCCAATCATACAGAGCATTGAAGATAAAATAACAACGAGGACCATACCGTAATGCAATCGACAAAGAATCCAGAATGCGAATCCCCCACCAACAGTAAAAAGTCCAGCGGTCTGTTTCATTAATCTAGAACAAGGTTTTGCATCTGACCTCATAAGCTCCCCATCAGAAAACCCAAAGAGACGCCTCAAAGCCATTTGACCCCTCAATGATATAATTCAAAGCTTTCTGTAGAAAACCCTGCACCATGGCTTCACACTTTAGATAGTGCTTACATAAAAAATGAGCTTCCCAACAAGAAATGGAGCAAAATGAACCCAATCCAAATCGAAGAAACGCAACACAGGCAAGTCCATGCAATCAAAAGTAACAATCAAAGCAGATAATTAGCGATGACCCATTATCCATCTTCAATTTCTGAACATATTAACAACAATTTTAATGCTACAAAAGACAAAACAAAATCAAGTTCTGGTTTCTATGAAACAATTTCTGACTCCGTCATTTTCTCGAACATTTGAAGGGCTAATACGATACAGAGGCGTTTTTACCTGGTAGGTCTTTGGGCAAATGGGTTTCCACTCTTCAATGTCCCTTAGGGTTTTCCTGTTTGTTGTCTGTGACTGTCACTATGAATTTGACGGTTTGCTTTAAAGCTCGACCGGTTCTGCCCCAATAAGCCAGCCCATTTGTGAGCCCAGTCTGATAAAACCCGGCGGTCATCTATCAATGGCTCAATCAATCACTTCTTTGTGACCGCCTTTGAGCCAGCCCATTGGCTTCATGTTTTTTTCTTAAATTTTGAGTCTTGACGAGTGATTGTAACTTGTAAGAGGGAATGCTAATAACTTTTTTTGGCATTTATGTGAAAAATGTGTAACCAGTCAAGGTATCAAGAAATTAGGTTTAGGTTTTGTTTGGTAACATTTTAGATAATGATTTTTAAAAATAGTTTTTGAGAATAATTCTTTTATTATTTTAACAATAATAAAATTTCGTTGAAAATAAAAATGTAAATAATGATTTTTTCAATTTATTTTCTATGAACCTACTAATCACTTCCTATAATGCAAAAGTTTTCAAAATATTCTTTATATTTTTAATTATTTCTTAAAATACTCTACAAAATATAACTTATATTTATTATTATTATTATTTGAAAAAAAACAGAATAAATTTAAAAAAAAATCTTTCAATTAATTTTTTTTTTCAAACCTATTTTTGAGTTAAGAAAAAAAGGTTATCTAGAAGAGTTCCATAGAGCTGTTGATTTTTGTGTATCCTTTTCCTTTGAAATAAAAGGTTTGGTATCAATATTTATCATACAGTGATTGATAATCATATATTAAATAAAGGGTGGGAAGGTTCTTTCCTGTTTTTATTGGCTATAAGTATTTTGTATATATATGTGTATTGTGGTGTCCTTTTTTTAAAAAAATAAAATAAAATTAGTCCTGCATGTTTGTTTATTAAAGAAAAATGTACTAAGAATAGACAAGAAAATTCATTTAGGAATAAAATTGAAAATAAAGATTTTTACAACAAATGGTTAGCATAATTGATGGTACAACTAGCATTACATAATATTGTTATTCATTACCCCTGTATAATTTGATAGACTCAATGATCCAAATAATGTCTTCATTTGTTTAAATTAAATGGGAGAGAGAATTCATCACACTCAAAAGCATTTGCGGGAGAATGCATATTTGGGTGCCGCTCCAAATTTGGGCCTGGTGAAAACATCTAAGAAATATATTGGATATATTTCCAGCAAAGTTTCTAATAATCAAAAAAGGTTTTCAAGGAAAAAAAATGAAAAATGAAAAATTCTAGGCCAAATGGGGCCCCCATATAGCGTTTTCATAAAAGGTTTGCTCTTCAAAATGATAGCTTTTTATAGGCAGTTTTGATCATCTAAAATACAGGTGCTTTCCTTACTGTGTCCTTTTTATTCCCTTGTTTGTAATGGAAATTTCTCAGCAGTTTCCAGTAACCCTCAATGGAGTCCCCCATCTGTACTGCAGCAATGGTGCGTATGGCTTTCCTTTCTCTCCACCAGGTAGAAGTGGGGTCACATAACATTTCTTTGGTTACAGACAAACTGGATTCACACCCACTTCTCCTCACTTAAATATCTCAGCCTGAACTGCATTTTCTTTTAACTCAGCTCCAATTAAGGTCAGTGCTAAGACTTGCTACTCTTTGTTGTTAATGCATGCGTGGGTGTTTTAGTGTTCTTTCATTTTTGATTTCATGCATTTGAGGGGTTTAGTGGGATATATCACCAGTTGTTTGTATATGTACCCAAGTATCCAGGTTCTCCTTCTAACTTAATGCTGTATGGTTTCATTCTAAGATGTGGACTTGATAGTTTTCTTCTTTTGTGTGTGTGAACTTTTGAGTATACTTTGTTAGATCATTTTCTATGAGTTAATTAGCACTTTTTTCTCGTGGGTTTCTTACTTTCTGGTGTGATCATTAAAAAAAAAAAAAAAAAGATTTGAGTTCTCAGTTTCTCTGTAATATAAGAACAATACACCAGGTTGTGACCATCTTCTCTTGTTCCACCATGTTGATGTGCTCTCAGTATTTAAAAAAGAAAAAGATTTTCTGGATGGGGTTGTTCAGCCTTTTCCTATGGCTCCTAATTGCTAGATTTTGGGTTCATTTCATTGTTGGCCTTCATCTCTACAACTAACTTTGTCTCTAAATATGACACCTTCCCTATTTTTCTCCTTAAAATCATACCCGAAAGTAATGGAAATGAATGTAGTAGTGATATAAGCTGTCATGGTAAACTTTTCTCTGCTTTAGGCCATTTCAAAGACAATATTAGGTTTCTTAAAAACAGTATAAAAATAAATTCTTTTTGCAATAGATCTGTACTTTATATCGAAGATCTTGTATTCAAACTTTGTCAAAGTGATCGTCAGTGAGCATCTTGTTTTTCATGTGGATAAACTAAATAAATTCTTTTTGAAATACATCTGTACTTTATATCTAAGATCTTGTATTCAAGTTTTGTCAAAGTCATTCTCAGTGAGCATCTTGTTTTTCATGTGGGTTTACCACATACATAATAGGCATATTGTTTCTTCCTGATTTCCCAAACACTCAGCTTTTGGTGACTACAATTTAAATACCAGACCTGCTTACCTTTTTTCCTTTTTTTCATTCTCTGCAACAGCATTTCTGGCTCTAAACATGAGGCAAGGAGTTGTTTGGGCAGCTTTTTGTTTGTGGGCTTTGATATGTCCTCTTCTTCCTGTTTACTCCCATGGCTTGGTGAGAATTGGTCTGAAGAAGCGGCCCCTGGACTTCAATAATATGAGAACTGCCAGAATAGCACAAATGCAAGGAAAAATTGGTGGTGGTGTAATGAGCAAGTATCATGGTTTTGATGATCCAGATGGAGAGTTTGTGTCACTGAAGAACTATTTGGATGCTCAATACTTTGGGGAGATTGGTATTGGAACACCACCCCAGAACTTCACTGTTGTATTTGATACTGGCAGCTCCAACCTCTGGGTCCCCTCGTCCAAATGTTATTTTTCTGTAAGTTCTGCTTTATTTCAGTTCTATAACCTCTTTATACTTCCTTAAATACAGAATTAACCCATTCATCACACACGTGCAGATTGCTTGCTTTTTCCATAACAAATACAAGGCAAGGCTGTCGAGTACATATACTAAGATTGGTAATGCTGTCAGTCCTGTGTCTTTTAGAGTTTCCTGCTGTTGATAGGTGCTTTATCTTGAATATAGGACTGTTTGTGGGTTTTCTGTTCATGGGACCTGCACTCAATTCTTTCTTTCCAATTTGTGATTCAGGAAGACCTGGTGAAATACATTATGGATCTGGATCAATTTCTGGTTTCTTCAGTCAAGATAATGTTGAAGTTGGGAGCCTTGTTGTTAAAGATCAAGTGGGTTCTTGTTTAGATTTTGGTTTTACTTTGAGGTGATTTTCTGGATTTTAGCTGCATTGATGGTTATGAATGTACCGGTTTCCAGGTTTTCATTGAGGCAACACGAGAGGGAAGTCTCACATTTGCACTGGCAAAGTTCGATGGGATTATGGGGCTCGGTTTTCAGGGAATTTCTGTTGGGAATGCTACCCCAGTTTGGTATAGATTTGTCTGAATTCAGTTTTTGAACTGCGATTTGCATTCCTGTTTCACTGGAATAAAAAGGAGATGCATTTTATTCTCTTCTATTTCTTTGCTTCTGGTGTTTTGAATGCAATGACTCATGGTAAGACTACAGGTCCACTATGCTTCAGCAAGGCCTTTTGCATGAAGAGCTCTTCTCTTTCTGGCTCAATCGGAATCCAAATGCCAATGAGGGAGGTGAGATTGTTTTTGGTGGTGTTGATAAAAGACACTTTAGGGGGAAGCATACTTTTGTTCCAGTCACTCAAGCGGGTTACTGGCAGGTGAGTGAATTTAATTAGTTGAAAATTCAAGGCCAAATCAATCATATTTCTATTTATTGATTAAAAGTAATTGATATATTTCATATCTTTTCATTTTGACAGTTCCGAATGGGCGATTTCCTTATTTCAAACCAAACAACAGGTGATCTTATAGAATCTGAAACATAGCTGGGATCTCTTATTTATCTTTGTTTGATCATTATTCATTTCTCTGGGAAAATGCGGGCAACTGACATGTAATATATTGCATGCTCAAGTTCTTGTTTAGTTTGACCTTGAAGTTTTACACACCAGTGAGTTTTCCCAATATCCATCTTGTTTAGAAAAATAAGACTGCATCCAAATACATTATATATTATCAAAATTCAAGAAAACCACTGTGAGAACCCTAATAAACCTACCAAATTTTCACTTTCATGGAATTTTTTTTTTTTTTGGTCCTTTTCAGGTGTTTGTGAGGGAGGTTGTTCAGCAATTGTAGATTCAGGAACATCCTTAATTGCTGGTCCAACGGTATTTCCTTCCTTTCTTTTTGGCAACTGGTATTACTAGAAGGATCTCCGGCTTTGCCGATCATTTTTCCCTTGTTTTCCTTACAATAGTTTCTAGCTCAAGTTTTTCTAATTAGCTGATCGATCACAGCTTGTTGTGACTCAAATCAACCATGCCATTGGAGCAGAAGGGATTGTGAGCATGGAATGCAAAGAAGTCGTTTCTCAGTATGGAAACATGATGTGGGATCTTTTAGTATCAGGGGTGGGTTTGTTTATTCTTTTTCACCACTTCCCATCTACCATACACATACTTTATTTTTAGCTTCAAAGCTCATTTTTATGTTTAATTTTCATTTAAGCAGGTACTACCCAGCAAAGTATGTTCGCAGATTGGTTTATGCATGGCCAGGTAAGAAAGTTCACACTGTTTCATGGTCATTTCATTCTCAATGTTTTCATAAACTCAATGTGTTTGTAGCCACATCTTTTGGGATGGCTTTTTCTCCAATGCCCTTCTGATTATTTCTTGGGTGATAAAAGGGTGGCATAGTCCAAAAACTACCATAACTTGAAACTGAGTGTTCTCTGGTGCAGCCCTGGTATCAGGACAGTGGTTGAAAAAGAGAAGATGGAGTCTGTTGAGGAAGTTGGGGATGTTGTTTTCTGCAATGCTTGTGAGATGATTGCTGTCTGGATCCAGAGCCAGCTGAAACAAATGAAAACAAAGGATAAAGTGCTCCGCTATGTGACTGAGGTGATTTGCTCTTAAAAGATCTCCTCAGTTGGTAATTCTGTTTGGTTGTCGTGTTGAAGTACTGAAACTTTCATGTTTTTCCAGCTGTGTGGGAGTCTACCAAGTCCAATGGGAGAATCGGTGATTGACTGTACTTCAGTTGCAAACATGCCAAATATTACATTCATCATTGGCGATAAAGCTTTCGACCTCACTCCAGACCAGGTCTAATTTTATTCTAACATGTCTCCTCCAGTCTCAGTCTCTTACTGTTCAACTATTCAACAGAAGTATAGTTTGGAAATCTCTGATCTTCCTCCTTCTGACATTGCTTGATTAACTTTCAGTATATTCTAAGAACTGGAGATGGCTCGGCCACCGTCTGTCTCAGTGGATTTACTGCTTTGGATGTGCCTCCTCCCAAGGGTCCTCTCTGGTGAGTTATCTCTGACTCGATTACTACTCATTAACTCAGTAACGATGATGCCTTACGCTGAGATTACATGCATGCAGGATACTTGGAGAGATATTCATGGGGGTTTATCACACTGTATTTGATTTTGGGGATCTAAGAATTGGTTTTGCTGAAGCTGCTTAGCAACTTAGAATCTGCAACCGCTTGCTTCTTTTTTTTTTTTGTATTTTTTTTTTCTAATGTAGTTGTGAAGCAATCGAATGATGGAACGAGCTTGTTGGTGATTGGTGATGGGTTATGCATAATAGCGAGTATTGATATTTGGAAGTTCATAAAAATGAATGTATATGTGTGCAAGCGCATGCGCGCCTCCTGGGTTTTGAATTTGAAATACATATAGTCCACTGCTTTAATTTTAGATGTTCCTCGTTCTCAGAAAAGGTCCAAATAAAGATCGGTTAGCCACAGTTACAGCTATGATGCGAATGCCATAGACAGCCAAATACACTACAGCTAAGTTTCAAGAAAGATCAGAAGCCGAGTTGTAATGCAGTACGGGGCACAAATGACGAACCCAGAAAATTTAAACCTGTGACTGCATCAAGCTGAGGACAAACACCCAGTGCGTATCCAAATTATAAGGACTTATTTTCAAGGACACTAGACAGATGTGTGGTATACTTGCTATTAATGCATTTGCAGGCCTAAGCCTGGGCATCTGAATTCTTGATTCAATATAGGAAATGCAATTTTCTGAAAGGAAAATTAAGCAATAATTTATTCTCACTAACTTTAACTCATAAAATTTGTTTCTGGTACAAGTTTATGATACCACGGAGGATCCATATGGTCACAACCAAAACAAATGAGTGAACACTAAGGGCACAGGTGATATATTTTATAAATTACACAAGATGGACCTGAATCCAGTGTCTGAGTCGATAAAGATATGATAGTTCTCAACCATAATTTAAGCACTGATGTCCAGTCATATATCACTATTCTTCATCACTATCGTTGCTGAAAACTGAAGCAACAGAAACTTTTGGCTTCTTTGCTGCACTGCCTGATGAATTCTGTTTGGCACGAGGAAAAAGGAGAATGATAAATTAGTAGGAAGCCATAATTTTCACATAGCATTCATCAATAACAGTAAATCAAATGACATGCTGTTTCAGTTACTTTTCCCTAGACCTGGGTTTTCAGACGGGTAGAGCTATTAACAGACTTGTATATGTGTCAATTTCCTTCATCCCTATCAATTGCAACGTGCAAATTAATGTCCAGAATCAGGGGCAAAGTTCCAAATACATGATAGCATTTTTTTTTATATAAAATGCTATAGAAAAGTAGTATAATATTTAATTGAAGACGAAAGCATGACTAAGCATACAGTGGGAATGGCAGTGATAAAAGTTGTGGAAATGATGGGAAAGGTTGTAGGATGACAGGCCACACTGATGATGATTGAGTGGCAGATGAGATCACACTACAAGTGGTGGCAATGGTCATGGTGTAAGAGGCTGTATTAAAGCTGGTGAGGGAGAGGATGGTTTTTGCATTAATTTGTAGAACCTGTAATTATGATAATAGAAGTGTTTCATAATGCAGTAGTAGTAGTAGAACAAGGGGGAAATTATTTGCTTAAACAAGTAATGTCTTACCCATACTAGCAAGAATTTTTCTGCTTTAAAAAAAAATTAAAGAATTTTTCTTTCATAAGTAGTCTCTTGCTTTCAATAACAGTAATTTCATGCTTTTTAATTTAAAGGAGTACTCGTCCATGAGTCATACCAAATAAGACATTATTATTTCTTGTAAAAGAAATAAAAAATTATTCCCAGGATACTATTTGATGCTTTTGCATATAAAAAGAACATTCTTGATGGCAAGCATCTTATCCTAACCATATTGGAAAAGCTACAAAGACAAAAGGACTATTTAAGTTAAAGATTGATCGTAAAAAGTTTATTATGTACCCTAGATGCCACTTGGATATATACCTTGGACATGCCACCTTTGGAGGAAAACCCAAACTTTAATGCTTTCCGCTGCTCTTGATCAGCAAGTGGGGTAGCACTTCTCAGTGTGGTGGAAACTGCAGTGTTTCCAGATTCCTCTTCCTGCTGCTGCTGCTGCTTTCGAGCATCCGCCCTAATTGGCATTAAGTAGAAAACCAGAAACAAAGTGATACTGTAGACATCACTGTAGACCTCTAAACTTTGGAAGAAAACAAAGTGCCAAGGAAAATAGGGTCATGGTATAAG